>NC_048223.1:39390309-39424333 GCF_002007445.2 Ailuropoda melanoleuca
TTATTTATTTATTTGACAGAGATAGAGACAGCCAGCGAGAGAGGGAACACAAGCAGGGGGAGTGGGAGAGGAAGAAGCAGGCTCATAGCAGAGGAGCCTGATGTGGGGCGATCCCATAACGCTGGGATCACGCCCTGAGCCGAAGGCAGACGCTTAACTGCTGTGCCACCCAGGCGCCCCCATTTTGTTATTTTCTATTTCATTATTTTCCACTCAAATCTTTCCCATTTCCTTTCTTCTGCTTTTGTTAGGTGTATCTTGGTCGCTTTTTCCAGAGGATTAAGGTGAAATTTAGATTATTGTCTTGTGATCTTTTCCTTTAATATGGGTGTTTCGAGCTATAAATTTTCCTCTAATCGTTGCTGTGTCCCATAAATTTTGCTATACTGTGTCTTTATTGTCATTCATCTCCAAGTATTTTCTAATTCCCCTTCTGATTCTTGAGTCCTTGGTTATTTAGAGTATATTATTTTATTTCCAATTTCTAACTTGGTTTTTGTTATTGATTTCTCATTTTATTTCATTATGGTTGAAGAAATTACATTGCATGTTTTCAAACTTTTTAAAATTATTGAGGTTTGTTTTGTAAAATATGATATATTCTGGAGAATGTTCAATGTTCACTTGAGAAGAATGTGTATTCTGGTGTTGGTGGGTGGTGTGTCCTAAAGATGTCTTTTAGGTCAAGTTGACTTGTAGTGTTGTTCAAGTCTTCTATTTCTTTGTTGATTTTCTGTCAAGTTGTTCTGTTCATTATTGAGAGTGAGGTATTGAAGTATCCAACTATTATTTTTGTATTGCTGGTTTTCTCTTCAATTCTACCAGTTTTTGCTTCATGTATCTGGGGGCTCTGTTATTAGGTGCATATATGTTTATAATTGTCATATCTTCCTGAGGATTGACACTTTTATCATTGTAGAATACTCCTTTTTATCTCTTGCAATATTTTTATTTTATTTTAAAGTCTTTTTTGTCTGATATTACTATAGCCATTCCAGCTTTCCTATGGCTTTTATTTGCATTACGTAAATGTTTCCACTTATTTACATTCAACCTGTTAGTATCTTTGAATGTAAAGTGTGTGTCCTATAGTCATCAAATAGTTGGATATTCTTTTATAATCCATTCTGACAATCTCTGCCTTTTGGTTGTTTAATCTAGTCACATTTAATGTTATTATTGGTATAATTGGGTTTATGTCTGCCTTTTTACTTTTTGTTTTATGTTTCCTATCTTTTTTGTTTGTTTCTTTATTCCTCTTTTATTGCTTTCTTTTGCAATTAATCAAATTAATTCTAATATAACATTTCAATTCCTTTAACATTTTTTTTCAGTATTATTTGGAGCTATTTAAAAAAAATTTTTTCTAGGACTTATCCTGGTAACTTCTTGAAAAAATTTTCATCTTTTTTTCTGTGATTCGTTAACTGCATCTGTGTGCTAACTCTTCTTATTCTTACAGCGGAGCTGATGCTGAACGACAATGGAATATGATCGCTTGCCAAGGCATCATTATTCATGTGTGTGTGCCCATGTATCCAAGTGCTCATAAGCAAACATGCTAACATGGTGGAACCAGGTTGGTGCTGTAATAAGGAGGTATGCACTCCAAAGTCTTTTAATTAGTTCCCTTTTCCATGGATGTTTGACAGAGACCTAGTTGAAACCTGCTATCATCTCTACTCACGTACAATTAATTCTTCTACAGCCAGTGGAAATTACCAGTTACAGGATGCAGTTTGTGAACAGCACACTACCAGCAAACTATCATTGCTTCCTCTTGCTCTCCTGCAAAGCATGGGCAAATTAATGAAAGGCTTTATCTTTATCATAAAACAACAGTCTACACAGTACTGAGAATGCAAACAGTAACATAACAGAAGCATGCTGCAAAGATTAGTGGCAGAGAAAAGTAATGAATAATGTAACAAGATCTTAAACTAGATTATCACACCAAGGTAGCTTGTCAGAGCGCTGGGTAGCTTATTTGACAATCCATCTTCCTCAGCAGTAGCTGAGTATGTGTTGGCCAGCCTCATTAGAACACTTCCATGCAGCTCCTGTCCAGCATTCTTATATATTAAATTCATGCCAAAGACAAAGTGGTGATGTATCAATGCTTGAAGCCACAAATCACATGGCACACTCTACCCATATCCACAAAAGCCAAGAGATATTGACTTGGGGTTATCAAAAATAAATAAATGCATAACATAAAACAAAACAAAACTATTTTTCCATTATAAGCATTTATTTCGCCAGAGAAGCATCTTAAGTACTCATAGAAATTTCCACTAAATATTCAAACAGCAGAAAACTGTTTTGGAGTAATTAAAACAACATCTGTCTGGGCCCATGCTGAATTAGTTGAAACAAACAATGCAGTTCGACTAGCCATTATATTAGCTGAGTCTAAAACTTAGGGTATCACTATCATGGCATACAAATGTTTTCTGAAATATTTATATTCCCAGTAATATTTTGTCAGAATAAATACCACTTAGTTATGCCAAAGTCCTCTGGTAAGCATGCTAAGTGCTACACAGGAAAAGGACTGGATGGTAATGAACTTTACATGGAAAGGTGTGATCTGAATATAATTCAATCCAAGGTTAAGAGGCCCAAATTGTGTTTGGTTGGCTCTTTCCAAACCAGAATATCTAAATCTGGTTCACAAAGCAAAAACTCGTTCCAGTTGAGCATGGCTACATCATGCAATTCCATCCTGCTAAGCTTTGTGTGATCCCTGGAGTAGACAGACACAAGTGGCCAAAAGACAGAGCCACAAAACAGTGGTTCATCCAGGATGTGGCACAAGTAAGTCTCCATTGAACTATGCTTGGGGGACAAGAGTGCAGCTTGTTTGTCTGTTTAGTACAAATTCTCCAGCGTATAAAAAAAAAAAAACCATAAAGGTATTGTGTGTTTCCCAGGTAGGCCTACTATTTACCGTCCAGGGTGAATCGCAAAGGCAGATTTAGCATGCTCAGCTAGGATAGACTGTAGAAGCGTGAAAACCTCTTAACAATCGGGTGGATGATTTCTCTTCTGTGGGTCAGTGACTGACTTGAGTTTTATAGAATCTAGAACACTCACCAGCCTGAATCTGTTAACACCATTCATTATAACATTTCTAAGGAATTATTTAAAATTGAAATTTCTCTGAAGTTATATGCTTATAACTGTCAGCCTTTGTTAACAAATTTCTTATAATGGCCATCTTTGAGATGGACTCAAGTGAATTTTACCTCAGAACTTTTACCTAATTAGAGATACCTTCATTTACTGAATTTCCCTTTGAAACTCAACCTCAGCTGTTAAGGACCGGAGTCCTCAATTTAATCACTTTCTTAAGCACTGTAACAATTGGGGCTTAACCAGAGAAGTAGAACCAGTAAGATCTACATCTGTATTTCTATCAATGTCTATATTAATGTATCTTATCTCCCAAATAGGGGATTTGTTATAGGGATTTGACCTTACACAATTGGCTTCTGCCCTGGTGCTGGGCCCAAAGTGAACAAGGCAGGCAAATAACAATTGTTAAATATTCAGGAATCTTGTTAAATTATTGTTAGCTGATGCCATCATCCACTGAGAATATGGACATGAAGTGGGAGAGAGCAAGAACAAACTGAAAGCAATGAGAATGTGCTGACATCCGTGAGGACAAGCTGGAACCCATGTGAGTCTTTGCCTTGAAACATCCAACTTTGATGATACAGGTGGCCTGCACTACGGAATTAAGCACACACCTGGTGCAGAAGTGGAGATGCCAAAGGAGGAAAAATAACGATTGCTGGAAGAGAGAGGACCCCACTGTTGAGCCTCCCTTGGCCAATAAAGGTGAGCCAGCAGGTGTACAGTAAGTACACATGAATAGCAACAGTGCCAGATGCCACACTGACTTGCCAAGTGTAAACATGGCTTCTGTTTCACTTCTACCTTCCAAATCTTGAATTTCTTTTGTGGTCAGTTCTTATCCATAACCATACAGACAGAGGAATTCTGGAAGACATCATTCTGAATTAGCTAAACTGACACAGTAGGAAGTCACCACAGTAGAAAGGAATCACGTTTAGCTCAAATACTCCGCTAGTGAATTTTCCCATTTATGTGTCACAATTTAGGTTTTTTAAAAAAGTGTATAGAACAGATATTTATCGTCCTGTCAAAAACTGGAGGTTAGTTATCGTACTTTAAACTGATGGTGTGGTTTCTATTTCAAATAACAAAGAGCTTCACGCTGAGATCAGCATAAATTGGCACACAGCTTTTGAAAATCAAACTTCTCTTTTCAATCAAAGGTCTTATAATTTTATATTTAGGTAATCTATCCTCAGAAAACATTTAAAAATTTAAATAAAAAACCAATCATTATTACTGAATATTTATTGTCTTGATTTTAGCAATACTTAAAAAATGAGTACCTACCCATATATTCTAGCTGGAATATGGCAAGATGGTATAAGTAGCCATAAAATACTATTGATATAGAAAGTAGACCAAACTATATATAGAGACACACATATATATACATATATGAAGTATTTTAAGAAAAAAAATTATGAAAGGGTCCAAAATGATCCTACTTGTGTTAAATAGCTATAGAAACTTACACATAGGAAAAAAATAGACTAGTTCATATTAAAATATCTTTTTTGAGCAGGTTAACTTTTCTTCTTTCTACTTTTCTGTAGTTTTCTGTTAGAAAAATTCTTATCATTTCCTATATTTTTTAATGGTCCCAAAGAGTTTTTTAAATTAATGTAAGTAACAATGGATGCTTTTTGAATTGCCTGTTTCAATGAGATTAAGTCAAGGGACTATTGTTTATTCAGTGCGTACTATGCACTGGACATTTCCTGTAGATTATGTAATTTGATGTATGGTTTAAAAGCAATAAGCTATATTTGTCTATGAAAGGCAGTGCAACTTAGTGGCTAAGCCTGGACATACAAGTCAGATTTTTAGAATTTCATACCCGTCACCTTCCACTTCCTAGATGTGTGATGCTGGACAAATCATTTAACTTCTCTCTGATCTTCCATTAAAATGGTGGCACTAATAGAAACTACACAGGTTGCTGTGTGGGTTCAGTGAGTTCCTATATATGAAGCATTTAAATGAAGGCTTGACTTATTATAATAAGTACCACACAAGTGCTATTATTTAGTGCTATTATTATTATATGGGATAAAAAATATACTAATTCATATTTTCTCTTTAATTTGGATTAATGAGATTGTTCTGAAGAATTTTACACATGTTAAGTATTATTTGGCAAGTTCCAATAGTTCCTTTCAAAAAGTATACAAACATGTACTTAGGGGCGCCTGGATGTCTCAGTGGGTTTGGCATCTCTCTTTGGCTCAGGTCTGATCCCGGGTCCTGGGATCAAGCCCTGTGTCAGTGTCCTTGGGCTCCCTGCTCAGCGGGGAGTCTGCTTCTCCCTCGCCCTGTGCCCCTACCCCCTGCTTATGTGCACATTCTCACTCTCGAATAAATAAATTAATTTTAAAAAAAGATGTATTTACATTTATCCAACAATCTTAACTCATAAATATCACACCAAGTTATAAGCAATAGAGAATATGACAAATTCAGAATTATGTTATGGTCATTATCTTGTTTGAACCACACTTTTTCAACAAATCACAGGACTAATTCTCTCTTTCTCATTCTCTTTCTCCTGCTTATGTGCTTTGTAATCCAAACATGGTTACTAATTTTTTCACTGGATCCAAGAAAGGAGAAGGAGAAATCCAAGATGCTATTGGTGTAATGGCTTACTCTTAGCCTCACTGCCCCTTGGAGACTTTGGAAAGAAGTTGTGTGGTCATAGCCTCAAGTGTCCTCATTTGATGGCTGAAATGTCCATACCTAATTCGAACTAATAAACAATGAGACCTGCTCAGTGAAAATGAACATTAAGGCAGACCAGAAAACAAAACAAAACAGCAAGATGCAAAATAGGTGAGGTGGTAAGCACAGGGTCCCCACCACTGGGTATTCTTGGTCACCCCTAATTTTTTGCTTTATCTTCAAATCTCTGCTTGCAGCAGATCTTCCAGGAGCCCACAGCTCCTTTTCAATTGAGTCTACAAGTTTATTTTATGAGTATAAGGCCTATAAAGTGCACATTAATAATAATAATAGTAATAATAATAAAAACTCAGGGCAGGATCTGTTTTGCTCACTATTATTTTTCTGCCATGCATTTCTGACGTTTTCTCCAGCAGCATCAGGTTTGCAAAACCACAAGGGAATAATACTTCTTCTTTTTTTTTTTTAATGAAACACTTTTTTTGAGAAAAAACTTTGAAGAAGTATTAGAAGTTTGAATGCAGTGGTATAGAGGCATATATTTTAATTCAGGCTTCACTTTTTAGCAATTATGAAATTTGGGTGGCGCAGTTGTTAAGCGTCTGCCTTTGGCTCAGGGTGTGATCCCGGAGTTATGGGATCGAGCCCCACATCAGGCTCCTCCACGATGAGCCTGCTTCTTCCTCTCCCACTCCCCTTGCTTGTGTTCCCTCTCTTGCTGGCTGTCGCTATCTCTGTCAAATAAATAAATAAAATCTTAAAAAAAAAAAAAAAGGAAAAAAGAAAGAAAACAAAGTTAAGGGCTGCCTGGGTGACTCAGTCAGTTAAGTGTCTGCCTTCGGTTCAGGTCATGCTCTCAGGGTCCTGGGATTGAGTCCTGCATCAGGCTCCCTGCTTAGCAGGGGTCTACTTCTCCCTCTCCCTCTCCCTCTGCCTCTCCCCCTGCTTGTGCTCTCTCGGTCTGTCAAATGAATTAAAAAAATCTTAAAAAAAATAAAAAAGAAAGAAAACAAAGTTAACTTATCTTTGTAAACACCTAGCATATTTAGTGGTTACCCAGTTGATGCTAGTTCCCTACATTTAGATTAGATATGGTATCAGTATCACTTGAGAATCCTCATTTTTCTTTCTTTAATCCTCTGACAATTCATCTTGGAAAGTTTGAAAGCACTTGCCTGTCTTTTTGTCCCTCTGTCCTCTGTTTTCTTTTGCTGGACTAATTTAGTGGGTATTAGACCTCATGCATAGATCCTCTAATTTTCTTCCAGTTTTCTTTTATTTTCTGCCTTTGTATTTTTATTTAATATTTTAGGAGATTTCTTCAAGTTCTTCCTCTAACTACTGTGTTGATTTTTTGAAATTTTACTATTGTGTATATTTTTCATTTCCATGAACTCTTTTTATACTCTGATTGTTTTCTTTACTTTGGTATTTTTGTTTCCTATTCTGGTTGCAGGGCTGCCGTCCCTTCTCTTACCTTTCTGGAAGCATTAATGATAAAGTCTTATTTTGGGTGTTTTATTCTGCTTCCAGGATTTTCTCTTTTCGCTTTCATTTTCTTTGTGATCTTAGGTTACATTTTTCTTCATTCTCTAGTTCTCATATTTGAGACATCCGCCAAATGTCTTTGATTAATGGTTTCCCATTTACATTAAAGACTGAGGCACTAAACTGCCTATTGGAAACTCTGTGTCTGTGGTGGAGGAGGGGAAGATTGATTCTGGGCTTCCTCAAATAGTGGTAAGGTAGGGATGAAACATTTTTGTTAAGCCCTTAACTGGGGAGGTATCAGCCCACCTGTCTAATTTCAGGAGTCAGCATTCGCAGCTCAGCACCCTATTTGCCTCCCGGCATTCCCTGTTGTTTCATTTCTTTATAGAATTAGCCTCTTGCCCTTCTAGGTTAGACCTTGTTATGTGGGGTTTGGAGTATAGGCAGGGATCTGACTACTCTTCATATAAACTTTAAAACAGTCCTCCACATTCATAGCTGTAGCAGTGCTACTAGGTCATTAATCCTCAAGCATTCTGCCTCTTCCAGAAGTGAGACACCATCTCCCATCCACTATCTGCTCTCCATTTCTCTTTGTCTTAAAATCATTCTAGTGGGAAAAGATACACACGTGTGTTCAATCTATCATCTTCACCTGGACATATCCCACTGAGGTTTTTCCACCACTGCATATTGCAGAGAAAATATCTAGGCAAATCATGGTTGTAAACCAATCAAATGCCTTGTGTTTATGAAAGTCCAGGAAGAAGAGAATTCGGTGGTACTTCCTCTCCCCCTTTATCACTGATGGCAAGGTTGAGGTTATTTGTTGATTCTCACCAGTCCAGGATATATGTTATATGCAACAATTAAATGCTACTGTGGTGTGCAGCCTCCAGGGTTGAGAGAATTTGATAATTCCTCAAACACCTTGTAGCAAGTGAGCAAGATAGACAAGAAAACCAAATATGCCAAAACTAAAGTTTAATACGGCTAATATGAAGCTTGAAAGAACTTGAGTACACAGAATTCAGCCCACACTGAGGCAAGCATCATAGCTACAGGAAAGATGTTGTATTAGTTATCGATTGCTGCATAACAAATGACTCCAAAACTTAGTGCTTACAAGAACAGTAAGTGTGCATTGTCTTTCATAGTTTCTGGACCAGGAATTCAGAAGTGGCTTGGCTGGGCAGAGCTAGCTCAGGTTTATTCTGAGGTTTATTTAGATGTTGACTAGGGCTGCAATCCTCTGAAGACTTGACTATGGCTGGAGGATTGGCTTTCAAGGTAACTCACATGACTGCCAAACTGGTCCTGGCTGTGAGCAGGAGTCCTTGGCTCTTCTCCCTCTGGGCCTCTTGAGTGTCCTTTCAGCAGGGTATCTATTATTCCTCAGGGCAAACAATCTAAGAGAACAGAACAGAAGCCCCAGTGGCCTTACAACTAGTCTTCGAAGTTGTACAGGGTCAGCCCTGACCAGCCCCAATTCAGTGTGGAGGTACACTAGCAAAGGTGTAAATACCATAAGGTAAGATCATTAGGAGCTAAATACAACAGGTTTCAGATCCTTCTATGGATGTGGAGAGGTGATATGGAGCTAATGGGAGCAGTGTAGGAGGTTAGGGGTTGGTGATAAACGCTATCAAGTAAAGAAAGAGGCGTGGTGTGTGCAAAGGCTCCACATAAGAGCCAAGGGGTGCTGGACAGTTTGATGTGGCAGAAGCTCATCATAGGTAGCAACTGCAGCAGGAAGTGACTCTATAAAGTTGAAAAGGACCAGGCTGTGAAGTTTTCAGCTTCCACAGGCCAGTCAGAACGGTGTCCTGGGGAGCAACACATGAGGGGACTATAATGACTGAAAAACACGGGGCATTTTAAAGGCAGGGAGATGGTAGGAAGCAGGACAAACATCAGAAAATGTGTGCGTCTTTCTCTGTGCTATCCTCGCTTTTGTTTCCTTTTGGTATTATTGAAAGTTGCTGATGGGTGTTATGAGGTTATAGGAGTCTTTGAAGAAATACCATATGAAATATTCAAGAATCACTTAAACCTTAAGAAATCAGCCTGTAGGAATGTCATGAAGCTGTTTAACAGGTGTGAACACATTTTATTAAAGGTGAACTGGGGAACCTCTGCTCCTCCAGCAGAGCCAGTTTTTATTTTTTGCTTATTGGCTATCTCAGTTACTTCTCTGAAAAATGAAAGGGCCATCTGCCTTGGAATAGACACCAGAATGGAAAGACTCTGAAGTTCATGGGATCTGGTTTTAGTATTCTAATGAGATTTAGAACGAGGAGGGTATCCACATGGAGACTGGGCTCAGGCAAATGGATGGTGTTTGCATCTCTGTCTCTCCCATCTGTCTCTCTCTTATCTCTGTCTCTCACTGTCTCTGTCTCTGTTTCTCTCTGTTTTACCAAGTATCTTGGAAGAATAGGCTTATAAGACATTTTCGAAGTTGATGTGTGGCTAAAAAGAAAGCGAATTAGAAAAAAGCCTGATCCATTCCGGTCAGTTCTGTGAACAGGGCAGAACCCTTGCTTCTTCCAGCATGTCAGTCCTTTCTGCATAGAACCCAGTATTCCATCACTTTCTACCAAATCCTGCTTTTATAAATGGAACGGAGGAGGGAAAAGCCCAGTTAACCAAGTGGTGTTAGCCACAGCTCTGTCACCAGCTAACAACCATCATGTGACCTCTCCCAGCTAGCTTTTTTCATTTTAAGCTCCCTTTCAGCCACTCTGTCAATTTGTGTTTATGTAGACTTTCTCAGGCATTTGGGAGTGGAGCTCCTGCTTTTATACTTTCCTGATTAAGAAAAGGTATGTGTAAAGATATATGATGTAGATGGTCATTATCTATTTGCTGATGATCAAATTGTCTGCTATAAATTTTAAAAGACCAGATTATGATGTTAGCAGGGAATGCAGGGGACAGGGTTCCCCAGAGATTATAGAACAGGTAGTTTTTGACATAAGCTGAAGGAAGTAAGAAACAGTTTTTGAGACACTGCTCAAAGAATAAAACTGAGGGGTAGTGACTTGATTAAGGGAGTCCTGAGAAGCACAATGACACTATTGAGTGAAAAAGCAGAGGGCCACTAATAACCAATTTGATTACTTTATAACCTTACCTTGAGCAGGCCAATAATATGAACACTAAAGATGGCTGAGGTAGCTGACAGCCTGACAAGTTTCTCTGACCCTACCTGGCATTGGTCTTAAAGCAGTGCTTTCAAGACATAAAGTTTTCTCATGTATGTGATATACAGAAATGTCACTTGTGACAGGAAGAGCAGAGTTAATAAAACAATAACAAAATTAAAGGTAAACTAGAAAAGTTTTCAAAA
This sequence comes from Ailuropoda melanoleuca, assembly GCF_002007445.2. NCBI lineage: Eukaryota > Metazoa > Chordata > Mammalia > Carnivora > Ursidae > Ailuropoda > Ailuropoda melanoleuca. The sequence goes on from NC_048223.1 coordinate 39,400,979, forward strand.
AGTCATGTCTGGGAATATGGATTACTTTTAATTTAATCAGCGGTAGAATGAATCATGCTATGAAGAAGGATTTTCAGATTCATGGCAACAATTTATACCATCTGAGTCCACAAAAAGGTCTACTTAAGGCTCCAGAAAGGAGATTCTAGAGAGCAAGTCCCATCAAAATATTAACTATAAAAGTCAGGAATGTACAGATGAATGTTAAAAATAAAATCTTTGGTATTTCATGAATATAAAGACATGTGGTCATCTGGAATGACTAGTAGCAGAATCACAAAAAAGAATCTCTGTAAGAAGAGGCAGCTTTTTGGAAATCTAGCCTAAGAAGCTTTTAATGGATTTTTTTGGTAATTATATTAGATATTAATACACATTGTTAATAACTTTGAAAATATAAGGAATATAGAGAGGAAAATAAAAATTACCCCTACTAGTATCAACACTATGGGTCTTCTTTTTCCTGCAAAATGGTAAACTTGACTATATTAGACACTAGGGATTAAGCCATTTCTGTTTTGTGAATTATTCATATTTTCATATGTTTCATAAATATAACATTTCTTTTTTTTTCATTAAAATGTTTAAAACTGCAGTTGACTATGGGAACAGTAATTTTTCTATAATGTTATTCTGTCAACATGAACAGCAAATTCTTGTTTTCTAAATTGTTATTTATTTATTCTATTTAAATATAAATTATATGTGTTGAAGGTGTGCAGCATGATTATTTGATATACATATACATAGTGAAATGATGACTACAGTCAAGCTAATTAAACATTTCATCTCTTCACATAGTTACCATTTGTGCGTGCATGTGTGTGCGTGTGTGTGTGTGTGTGTGTGTGTGTTGAGAGCGCCCGAAATCTAGTCTTTTAGCAAATTTCCTGTATTCAATGCTGAAGTATTAAGTATAGTCATCATGTTGTATATTAGATCTGTAGACTTCTTTATCCTATGTAACTGCAAATTCTTGTTTAAAGTATTCTAGACACTGTTACTAGAGCCTTCCATGTGCAGCATGATTAATGTTACCTAAAAGATTTCTGATATTTATGATGCATTTCTTAGTAAGAAATACATGACTAATATGTGATAAGCATATATAGGCCCTATGCTCTGGGAAACTTGATATGAATGTATGACCTGACTTTAAGCCTATCTGTTGAGTTCTCCCAAGGTTAGAGATTTTCTCAGCACTCCTATCAGGTGAAAAACTAAACTGTAGGATCTTAAAGCAGAGCTTCACCTGAGCGCAACTTGGAAGTATAAACTGGGAATTTTAACGTCCAATTGCTTTCCCTCCACCTGGGGCTTGTTCTTGGCCTCTAATCTGTCATCGTTTAATTCCAGAGCCTTTGGCCGAGGGTATGCACTTGAGTCATGTCTTCTTTTCTTTCATACCAACTACTGGGAACATGTGTTCGTAAAGGAATCATCACTTTCACAGCAATTGGGTAGAATGAATATTTCAATTGAACCAAATAGATTTTGTTTTCCATTACTTAGTGAAAAACTTTCCCTCTTTGGGTTTAGGCAGCCTGAAGATAAGACCTTGCCCTCATCACGTAGACCCAAACTAGAAGGCTGACCCACATACAGAACAGTGTTGCAATGTGGTAATAGGAGAAAGAACAAGTGAAAGGTCCTTAAATTACAGTAAAGGGAGAGAAAAACTGACTCCCAGAATCATCCAAATTTATCTAATTACATTAGCTTGGTATCTTTCTTTTAAAGATACACACACATACACACACATACACACACACACCCAATGGAATACAACTCAGCCATCAAAAAAATGAAATCTTGCCATTTGCAGCAATGTTGATAGAACTAGAGGGTATTATGCTAAATGAAATAAGTCAATAAGAGAACGACAATCATCATATGATCTCACTCATATGTGGAATTTAAGGAACAAAACAGGATCATAGGGGAAGGGAGGGAAAAATAAAACAAGACGGAATCAGAGACGGAACCAACCTCTTATGAGACTCTTAATCATAGGACATAACCTGAGGGTTGCTGGGGAGTGGGGGTGGGGTAACAGGGCGATGGACATTGGGGGGAGCGTGTGAGGTAATGAGAACCGGGTTATATGGGCCTGGTGAATCACTGAACTCTACCTCTGAAAATAATAATACATTATATTTAATTAATTGAATTTAAATTAAAAAAATAAATACTGGAAAAAAAAGATGGCTCCTAAGAATAGTGTTTTGTTGTTTTTGTTTGTGTTTTTTGTTTGTTTTTCTCTAAGAAATCATGTGAAAAAAACACTGCTGGTTGGTATCCTATAAGACAATTGTTTTTACAGATGGGGCTTGTTTAAAAAAAAAAGTCTTAATAGTTTTCAGTTTATTGCCCATCTTATGACTTGATTTAGCTGAACTAATGAAAAAAAATCCAATAACAATTTGGCAAGATAGCAACTTTTTACCTAGAAACCTTTCTTACATTACAAATAGGAAAGTCAAATAGTAAATGCACTTCTAATGACCTGCTGAATGAAAAGAAAGTTTAGTTTTCTTGTCTGTTTTGGTCTTTGTACCTCACTATCCTGTCACATTAGCAGCTGTGGCACAAGACCTCAGAGCTCAGGACTTATCTCTGGAATGTTCAGTGACACTATATAGGCCTATGTGAGCCCTAATAAATGATAAAAGAGAAGAAGTTCCTAGATACCCAATGAAGCATTTGTTTTTGTGAGGACTGAGCTATGTCATTACCACTTCTGTGTAAGCGAAAATCTTGCAAAACAATACCTATCTGGTGTTCCCAGTAGGCAACAACTCCATCCAACACATCAAATAATTAATGTGAAAGCATATATACAAGTTTCAGGGAAATCTTGAATGATCCCTATATCTTTACACCGTATTGTGTTACAGCTTTCACAATGAATTGCTAAAAAAAAATGTCATACACAATCAAGTCATTCAAAATTGCTGCCAAGTCCATCAGCTGTCTTGGAATCCCCACATATATTTTAACTTTATGTCCTTTCTCCTCTCAAAACCACAATGTTCTAAGGCACAGGGGATGTAACTGAAAGAGGTATTGGGGAAATTTGATAGCCATGAAGACTGACCCAAACACAAACCATCAATTCTTTATTATGTCTGTAGAGTAACAAGATTGTTTAGTATCAGTTCAGTATTTTACAATGTTTTATTTAAGGAACTTTCACATCCATGACTTCACCAACCTCACTGAGTCCACATAAAGGAGGTAGGATAGATACTACCTTTTAAATTATAAGAACAATGTATTCAAGAATTTCATGAGTTGCTCAGGTTCTACTGCAAGACGACAATCTAGGTCTCTCGTCTCCTTCCCCGGAGAGCAATGGTAGCATGAGGAAGGAGTTCTCATTAATAAAAGGACAACATACCTGTCATCACAACCTAAGTATAATATGCCAGTCCCTTAGCTAACATGATCCTGTAAGATTATGTTATTTCTTGAAAATAAATACAGATATCCATATTAGTTAAGCATGTGATATGCGTTAAGCACTGTTCAAAGTACTTTGTCAATAATTTCCATGAGCAAGTCTGGCCTTAGTTGTTGATGTCTTAGAATGGGAGGGTTTAAATAAGGGGTCTGTTGAAGACCCTTCCACCTTTAAGACGACACGATTCAATGACTTGAGATTCCAAATTGAAACATAAGACCAAACTGAAAATTCACATCCTTTCTGAAAGCAAGGTATTAAGTCAACCATATCTTTCCTATTTTGCACACACCTGTCCTTGAATGGACTTAGCCCACTGTCACCTGTCATGGTCAAAGCATCCCTAATTGGGCAAAGCTGATGATCATATATTTGGATTAAATGTCATCACAGAATACTAATTTCATCCCTGGACTAATGATTTCCTATGTGCTCTTTCTTCTCTTGAGACCGTCTGGATCTAATTAATGTCTCATATTTTCAATTGCCCAACAATCCCCCCTAAACATAAAATTTTGCCTATTTTCTTTCTTACTGAATCATTAACACCTAAAATTTTGTCTGGAGACATAACAGCTCAATAAATATTTGTTGAATAAATAACTGGTTTACAAGCTGATTACTCTAGGGGCTCCTGGGTGGCTCAGTCAGTTAAGCATCCAACTCTTGATTTTGGCTCAGGTCATGAGCTCACGGTCCTGAGCTTCAGCCCCACAACACCAGGCTCCACCTTGGGCATGGAGCCTGCTTAAGATCCTCTCTCCCTCTCCCTCTGCCCCTCCCCACCCTGTGCACACTTTCTCTCTCATTCTTTCTCTCTCTCTCCCAAACAAAATGAAACAAAACAAAATAAAAAATAAAAAACTGATGACTCTAGAGCAGAGATGGGAAGACCAACCAAGGCTCTGGATTATTTATCAGTTTCTATTCTTGACCTACGGCCTGAGCTAATCTGGGTTAAAGAATTTAACAAAGGTAAGAATCTCATGTCATAACATAAAGCTAGCCATTTACAAAGCATTTATAAGAGATACACCCTAAATATCAAAATGTTTAAATTTAGGTATAGCACAGATTCCCACAGGCCTCACCTCCCATGGCAGGAGTAGGGATGGTGATCATACTAATCTTGCAATCCTCCTATTCATTATGTAGGCCTTAATCCCCCCAGTGCCAGTCCACAATATGATAAGGGCAGAGCTGAAAATAGTGCCTCTCTTTTTCCACTTTTTTTCTGTATAATCTATAGTTTCCTCACCTTGTGGAATTATGCTTAATGATTAACCCTGTCTAATTATAAGGTGTTTGTTAGTGAGGATAAAATTAAATAGTTGATAGAATGTCCTTTGAAATGTGAACTGTGAGACATTCAATCCTATGCTATTCCACAAGTACGTAGTGGCCTTTATTCAAATAAAAGTATGGTTCTCAGCATTTCCTAGTCACTGTGCAGGACAAAGAAATGTTCTCTAGAGCTATGCTGCAAGATTTCTTTTTTTTTAGTGCCCATGATTCTTTGTCATGCCCCTTTGAAAAATGAAGAAGTAGACCAGATGAAGAGTGGTGGGCAGCAAAGCAAAGTTCTAAGTCTAGGGGCTTTTATGAGATTGTTGGAGGGCTGTTTCAACCTGACCAACCCTCCATGCTCCCATCGCCCTATCAGGTTTTTTCCCACACAGTCACCTACCTATCAGGTAGTTGTTTATTGTGGGAAAGAGTGGAGGGCTCCTTCCAGGGTGGTATAAAATCCTTTTAAGGGTAGTTTCCTCTTAGGGTGGTGGCCCCTTGTCCTTGCCTGTCTTTCTTCTGACTATCCTTCATTTGCTAGACCTGAACCCTTCTTTTTTTTTTTTAAGAATTTTATTTATTTATTTGACAGAGAGAGAGAGGCAGGCAGTGAGAGAGGGAACACAAGCAGGGGGAGTGGGAGAGGAAAAAGCAGGCTCCCAGAAGAGGAGCCTGATGCGGGGCTCAATCCCAGTACTCTGGGATCACGTCCTGAGATGAAGGCAGAAGTTTAACGACTGAGTCACCCAGGCGCCCCTGACCTGAACCCTTCTTGCCACTACCTCCTACCACGTGCCTTCTCCATTGCCCATAATGTGCAGTCTAAAACTTTCACCAGATATCACTCTTTAGGGCTCAGAAGTTGTCATCTGAGAACAAATCATTTTCTTACATAATCAGCAATAATCACTGCTATAATCCACAGTGATAAGTAATGCCAATGTGTGCCTAACATGGAACTTGGAAAACATAATCTAAGAAAGAAAAGATTTCCTGGAGGAGGAAGAGGATGTGACTGGAAAGTTCAGGATTGACTAGGGATTCCTATAATGGGTTGTAGATAAGGGGGGAGAGTTAGTTCTGGGCAGCCCTAACATGGTGGCGAGGCCTCAGGGATCTGAGTGGATAGAAATAGAAAGGTCTCCAGGTGTACTTTTATTAAACTCTAACTTGGGCAAACCAAGTGCCCCTTTGGATTAAAGTTCTAGCATGGTCTATGTGCTTCTGGGCATATGGAAAGTCTGAAAATTTTTTTTACTCTTTTCCATTGGGACAGCAGTTTATAAATCTTGTTATCCAGAGATAGAGAGAGAGAAATGAGGCTGAAATATCTAATGGACTTGTTGAGGGCATCTCATTGATTGAACAGATCTTAGAACTGAAGTCCCCAAATGCCATCTTATCCCCATGCAACCACTAGCTTGATTTCATTTAAAACACGAAAGCCCAGGATTGCCAGGATTGAGCACAGACTGCTGTTTAACTCTCTATGCAAGGGCTTTGCAGGCTTCCACATCCCACCTGTTTAATTTGTGCTCCTGTTCCTCCTCCTCATTTCAGCCGGTACATCCAACACTGAAGAGAGGAAAATGAACTCGTAATGAAGCCCATGAACCCCAGCGAGCACCAGCTGTCTCTAGAGAGTATTTGAGAGAAAACTATGCAAGCTTTAAATTGTTCCTCAGAATTTAATTATTGAAAAGCACTTGAAAATCTTGGTTTGGGGATGTTCTCTACTCATCAATGCATTTTTATGACTTCACACAAAAGCTCTTCTCAGAAATGGAGCAAAGATATTGAGATGAGTCTTTGAAAAAATAGTGCATTTTTGTGGTATTCTATTTGACAAGCATTTGTTGAGTATTCAATAGGTCCAGGAACCAGGGAGTAGGCATGTAAAGGTAAATCAAATTTTTCATGTTGTCATAGATTTTACAGTTAGAAACAAAATGATTATGACATGATGAGGTATGTGTTGTATCAGTTATTTAAGAGAGTATGCTATTAAGAAAAAAAAATAACTAACTGGTGTTAGCATTTCTTTTCTAAACCTCTACCTCCAAGAAAGCAGCCACTGTTGAGTTTCTAAAGGCCAACTGAAGGGGATTCTATTGGATTTGCATTGTTCAAGGTGGGGGAAGGCAATGGACCAGAATTTCTGAGTTACAGAAGTTAAAGTGGCTGGAAATGAAATCTGAGCTTCTCAGGGAGCAAGAATTGGACACTGAGGAGGAAATTGAAGACAAGTGTGCTTCTAGCATCTACTGCTCTGGATGATGGAGTGAGAGAAGGATAGCAGCACTGTGGACTAAAGAGTGATGATGAAAGGACCCACAGTAGAAACCACACCAGACCAGGAGCAAGGCTCTTCCTTCCTCTTCTGATGGCAGGTAAGTTCTGGTCTCTTGTACACCTCTCCGTAGGAAAGGGGAGACTCTGTAGTAACTCAGATTAAATAATCTGCCATTCAGATGAAAAGGGAGTTCTGTGAACAGATTAAGTATGATTAGAAGAAATTAAAACAGAAATATTTCTTTTTTAAAGTTTTTATTTATTTATTTGACAGAGAAAGAGAGAGTACAAGCAGAGGGAGCAACGAGGAGAGGGAGAACAGGCTCCTGCTAAACTGAGAGCCCGATGTGGGGCTCAATCCCAGGATTTTGGGATCATGACCTGAGCTGAAGGCAGACACTTAACTGACTGAGCCACCCAGGTGCCCCAAAACAAAGACATTTCTTGCATTTGAGATTTGGATAAATGAAACCTTGTCTGTGGCTCCTCCTTGTTCACCTTCACCATTCTTGTGGTTTCTGGTGTGTGTTTATACCCCCTTCTGTTTTATCTAACTTTTGCAGGTTTTTGTCCACAGAACCAGTCAGGGCTCCTTGACTGCAAGCAACAAAAATTCAGCCCTAGTGCATTTAAGCAAAACGATACCCCTTAGAAGGATGTCAGTTGCTGCATTGATTAGGCTAGAGGAATAAGGCAGGAAACAAGGCAGTTGCAGAAGTAAGAAGCAGAATCACAGTCCCAACTGCTCACATTCATGGGGACGAAGTAGATACCAGGCATTTTAGTCTTTTTATTCTTCTAAGTTTCAAATCCCGGAGAAGAAACTCCCAAGTGGCCCATGCTCAATTTTTCGCTAGGACAAGACCCCTAAATTATTAACTGCCAGACTTATTCTACTGCAGAAGAACTAGTTCTTCAAAACAAAGTTAGGATGTTGTTTGGAAAGAGAAAGCGATGATGGCTGAGTTATAGAGAATAATTATGTGGCATATATTCATGGCTTGGCTCATTGCCAGCTACCTGCCCTGCCCATCTACTCCCAAGCCTGCTGTCCACCATAGTCTGCTAGAGTTGGCATAATCTCAGAGCTTCAGACTTTTCTTTCTTTTTTCTTTTTTTTTTTAGATTTTTATTTATTTATTTGACAGAGAGAGGCACACAAGAAGGGGAAACAGCAGGCAGAGGGAGAAGGAGAAGCAGGCTCTCTGCGGAGCAAGGAGCCTGATATGGGGCTTGATCCTAGGACCCTGGGATCATGACCTGAGCTGAAGACAGACACTTAACAGACTAAGCCACCCAGGTGCCCTGCTTTAGACTTTTCTCATCATATTCTACATTCTATATCATAGGATTGTTATAATAAGAACACAACAAAATGCAGACAAAAGATATAACATAGTATAGCTTGAAGTCTGAAATAATATAATAAATATTAGATGCTATCTGAAGTCAATTAACTTGAATGCAATCTTATTTTGGACCCTCTACGTTCTGAATTGTGCTAGAAAGATCTGTGTAGGCTCCAGTCCACTGGACCAGCAGTTTACTCTCTAAGGGCCTCAAGTTTATTATCTCTACCTCTCAGATCCCATCTCACTAGGTACCAGCCATGGGTCTTCTCCTAGGACAAGAGCACTTGTGTCTGAGCCAACTAAATGGGTAAACTGTCCCTGGGGTCTGTGAAGCTGTGCCAAAGCCAGAATATTGATGAAGAAAAGAAATTTAGAAAAAAGTTTAGTGTGTAAGTCAGGCCTTGGAATGGTTTGAGCTAATCACTGCATAATTAGCTACCTTCACAGCATCTCTTCAAGGTTATCACAAGACATTTCACTTAGCCGCAGCCTTCATTCCTCCCCATCAGCTACAGAGCCCCAAGTAAAATGAGCAATTTCCTGTGTCCATTAACCCAGTCCCTACCACATTCCTGACCAGTCCCACACCTAAGTGGGACACTTCTACTTCTATTGCTCTAGTACCATCCTTAGCTTCTGTCTTCAAATCAAGGATGACCCCAAGCTCCAGGGCTTCTATAACCCATGATACACTAGATGTCTCCATCAGCTCCAACTAAATCGAGTTCATGAAAAGGCCAGGAATGGTAGGTCCAGAGGCCACCACTACTAGTTCGCTTTAGTCAGAGACTGTGTTCATATTAGAATGCAGTATCAGGCAATGAGCAGAAAACACTTGAAAACCCTTAAGAAATTTTTAATAAATTCAAGTTGATCAAGCTCCCCCATTTCCCGCTTTTCTTAAAAACTAGTTTTTGCAAAATAATTTACTGCAAAGGTTGCTTCCTTTCACTCAGACTTCCAACTCACTTCTGAAAAACTTCAATTGGGTTTTGCTCCTAAGACAACACTGAAACTGCTCTTATAAGGTCAACAGTAACTGCCATGTTCAAAATCCGAAAGATTCCTCTCTAGGCTCAACCTCCTTTTCTTAGCAGCAATTCACAGAGCTGAATACTCCAGCCTCCTTAAAGACCTCCTTAAAGGTCACCTACCTTTTTAGCCCCTCTTTCTCTTTCCCCTCTATCAGTTCCTACTTTTTCTCCAATCTATATGCTGGTTCCCTGGGTTTGATGCTAGGCCCTTAGTGTTGGTGATTTCATCTATTCTGGATGCTTTAAAATGCCACTCATGCATGGGCTACAACAAGAAGAATATGTGTACCTCAAATCAGTCCTCCAGGGTGTCTGGGTGGCTCAGTCAGTTAAGCATCTGCCTTCAGCTCACGTCATGGTCCCGGGATCCTGGGATCAAACCCCACATCGGGCTCCCTGCTCAGTGGGGAGTCTGCTTCTCCCTCTCCCTTTGCTCCTCTCCCTGCTTGTGCTCTCTCTCTCTCAAATAAATAAATAAAATCTTAAAACAAAACAAAATCCCCAAAAACCTGTCCTCTGTATGCCAGAGTTATTTATAAGCTGCTATTTGATTTCTCCATTCGGAAGTTAACATGTCCACCTCAAATTAACTGGTCCAATATGGAAATCCCAATTTTCCTATTTTCTTCCCCATGTTTATTTCTTTTCTAGTCTTTCCCACCTAATTAAATGGCATCAACCAATACGCAGTTGCTTAAGTCAGAAACTCAGCATCATCCTTGATTCTTCTTTTTCCCAAACCCCCAATCTATAATATCAATCGGTAAATCCATCGATTTTACTTGCAAAGATATCTCAAACATATCAGTTTCTCTCTATTTCTACTGCCAATACTTTGGTTGGAGATATTCTCATCTTCGGCGTGGTACATTGAGTATAAAGAGGATTTTTTTCATTTTTTCTCACCTACAAGTCACTTTCATACTAGTTGGTTTGGGGCAAAACTCAGAAGTTGTCTCCTGCCCCAAGTAAATTCTGGCTCTTCCCTTTCTGTTACTACCTTCTTCCCATGGGTACCTTTAACCCACTTAGATTCCCAGAAGGCTCTGGCCTCCTTCTTGCTCCCCAGGGACCACGTCTTCTCACTGTGGCAACCCTCGGAGCCAGAAAATATGCCATATCCCTGGCCTCCTCTTGCCTCCTTCCTCCATCCATTCTGACAACCTCAATGTTGGGTCATAACACTATCCCATTCTTCTGAAATGGCCTTTTATTTTTATACATGGGCTACCTAAGCCTCACAGAGACAAAGGTATTTCCATTAAAATATGTGGTTTAGATAAAAAGCCACTTTTTTACTTTATGAACCTTTAGAGAATTCTGCCAAGGGGATGGGAAACAAGCTTAAATGTCTTTGTATATAAGATATTTAAATAACATGTATGTGAACTTTAGTAATGGATACAATTATATAGAATTAGAGATTCAAAATTTGACCGTAAGAATGGAAATATACCTTTGACATTATCTGGTTCTAAGTCCATGCTTTATAAACAAGCAATTTCGCCTCAGGGACTACTGGGCTCAGTGAGTAAATGCCACTGTGGGGATGGGCTCCTCATCTCCTGGGGTTACTACTCTTTCCAAAATTTCTTGCTGCCTCCATTGCAATTAAATGCTATGAGATTACTTTACAGTATAGTAGGTACAAGAAATAAATATTTAATAATTATAATATGTATTATTTACTTCAACATTCAAGGCATGTGAATGTTAACTTAATTCTTGCAAACACAAAAATATACAAGTTAAAATTAGTGTGCAGATTTTATAAATAAGGAAACTGAGGTCCAGAGAGTAGTATGTTGCCCAGTGGCAGGCAATATACAATGTTGACATTGCTGGCTAAACTAGAATTATGACCGCACTCAATGAGGCAGGTACCTCAAGTACTGTCTGTATGTCAGTCAGAGGTAATATTCATTGATCACTTGCTCTGTTCCTGGCATTGTGAACCCCTTATCACCCACATTGTTTCAACCACCTCTATGCAACTCAGATGTACTTGGAAGCACACTGTCGTTGGTGACAAATTCTACTGCACTTATGATAGAAACCCACTGATGAAGTATAGTTCGAAGGCAGGCAGGCAGGGACATGGGGCCTCTGCCCTAACAGGAAACCACCCTTACAAGTGATGAGGGAACAGAAGGCAAGCTGAGGACAAAGCAGAAACTGACACCCTGCAACACGCCCCCCCCTCCACCTTGGGATGTATGTGATGTTCCTCTGGCACTCCTGGCTGCCCTAAAGGACAAAGAAAGAGTTAACCACAATCCTGCAAGACGTGAGTCTCCCTCAGTTAGCAAATGTCTTAGCAGTTGACAAGAACAAAGCATTTCTATCACTAATGTAGTTTCCAGAAGGGAATGTAAATGCAATTAAATGTCTTATAGCCTACAGACCACAGACAGATACTTCTAGGAATCCAGGAAGTTCCCAACTATCTTCATGTTAATGCCTTACTAGAGGGGCAAACAACCTTGACAATGGCGAGGCCTCCGGTATCCTGTAAGTCTTCTTTAACATATGAAAGTATTTTCTCAACCTCCCTTTTTCTTTACCTCCCCCAATCCCAGGGTATATAACAGCCACCTCTCCCAACCCCGGTGCAGCAGCTCTTTCTGCCCATGGGTCCTGTCCCTGTGCTTTTAATAAACCACCATTTGCACCAAAGACGTCTCAAGAATTCTTTCTTGGTCATCGGGTCCTGACTCCACCCCACTGAACCTCATGTATATTCCCCAACCTCATCAACAAGGATTTTATAACACCTTGGAAGAAGCTCGCCACCCTTTCCCAAAGTGATAGATAGATGACAAAAACCTGATTAGATGACAGGCACAGGGTTAATCAGATTAAAACAGCCCATAATAACCCCAAGGCTTAGAAACTCCAGTGGCAATCCTCTTGGGTCCCCTCGCTCCTCAGGAGCTTTGTACTACTATCACTTTGTTCTTGCTCAGTAAACTTGGCTCAGCTGCCCACCACTCTGTCTGGTCTACCTTTTCATTCTTTGAAGCACCGTGACCAAGAACCGTGGGCACCAGAGAAGAAAAAACTCACTGTAACATTATGATTCTTCTGGAATCTTACACATTGTATACTTTTGAATCCCCCAAAACAGACGCCTTCCCAATATTCATTCACTAGAGTCCCAAGAATCAAAAACTTTTTTTTCCCCCTGGAGCAGTCTTTTACTGAGATTTGTGGATAACGGTTATGGTTATGAGTGTGCCACATTGCACACAACCAGGAAGCAGATTGAAATTGGTTATTATTAGATGGCAGCTTTCTTAAGGCCTGAAGCTACTCTCCTTGGTTGAAATCCACACCTTCCTTTTCCTAGAGGGCTTCTCTCATTCCTGAAACACAAATTCTTATTTACCCTGTAGGGCAATTTAACCTTTGTTTCACAAAATCTCTTTGTTACCATGCCTTGAGGCCAATATTGTCACAGCTAAATGTCGCATCCTTTGGTTTGCTAAACAAAAGGTCACCTGCCCCAGGGAGAAAATACAACCACCCCCTCAGGGAGTAGAAGCTGTAGCAGTCAGTTGTGGTTTTAAATAACAAAGTTCTCTCTTTCTCTCTCTCGCTTCTGTCTTCCTAGTAACCCTATCAGGTAGAAATGGTTAGCCACATTATAGCAGAGAAACCTTAGATGAAGGTTATGTGTGACCTGCCTTTCATTGTCCCCTTAGAAAATGGAGGGGAAGGGGTTCCTTGTCAAGATTCTCCTTCCAAATCCTGTGCTCTTAAAACTAGCTTTTCCTCTCTGCTTATTCTCTATCAGCCGTTCTAGATCTAAATCTCTGGAAGAACTGTCATAAATCTGTACATGTTCTCACACCTTCTCAACATCCTACTCATCTTCTATGTAAATGTATATCCAATCTTCTTCAAAATTAACTTTGTAGTAAAATAATTTGACAGTGTAGGGGCGGAAAATTTTTCCCTTCTTCCCTCTAGGTTCTGTGGCTGGTCTAATAATTAAATTGCTATAAAATAGATTAACAGGAAAAAAAAACAAATTTAATTTCATATGGGAGCCCCAAAGGTATGGGGCTCAAGGGCAATCAGGCAGTTGAGAGATTTATATGCTGTCTTGAGCTAAGGGATGGGATAGGGGCCTAGGACTTCAAAAGGGAGAAGGGTAACTCATAGGATGAAAAGAGGAGCAGATGTTTGGTAATTAGATGTTTGCCATGCCTTACAGATAGATCTTCCAGATTAAAATTATCTCTGGCAATAGCTCTCTTTCTGAGCCAGGCCCTCCATATAAATTCTTTTAGCTGGTTAAGAGAGAAGTAAATGTTTTTTGTTTGTTTGTTTTTGAACCTGCTGGGTCTTGATTGATTCTAAGTAATCCACGTGCCAAAATGGCGTATTTTGGGGTATCATAGTTGGTTTCCCTTCAACAGTAAATTTGTAAATGTAAAATTATTGGACTTAGTTCATACTTCCAGAATCACCTATTCTCTAAAATATTTATCTTTTTAAAGGTAGCAGTTAAAAAATCTTTATAATTCTTATTTTGACAATACCTTCCAGTTTCATTCAGTTTCATAATTCTTATAATTTGTATTTTAGATATGCAATCAATAAATGAATACATAATTGCTGCAAAAACAAAAATAAAAATAAATCATGCAAAAGTGTTCATCCCCACCCACAGCCAAACCCACTCTGTTCCCAGAGTTATTTTACTTGTCTGGTGTGTTGCCTTTCATGTCTCTCCTGAGGGCCTTTTAAATAAGCATTTACACACACACACACACACACACACACACACACACAGTTTATATTGTGTGGTTTGAAAGTACTAATTTTGCTATTTTTACATAACGAGGATCACATATTAGACATGTTTTGGTTTTTCTTTTTTAAATCAACAATATGCCTTGGAGGCCTTTCCATATCATCCTGTGCAGAACTTCCTTCCCCATCATCTTCCTCTAGACATACAGCAAGAGGCCCCCTGCATATATTACTCTTCCTCCTCACTGCCAACATGGTCTTTAAAAACATAACAATGATGATTCTTTGTTCAAAGCACTCCAATGCTTTCCCAATGAAATGAAAATAAAATCCAAACTCCTTACCCTGGGTTTCAAGCCCCTCCAGGATCTGCAGTTTCCTCACTTGGAATTTACCTCCTAGTACTTTCCCACCCTAGCTTTGCTCTTATTCAAAGATTGTCTTCCTTGCTAGTCATATTGGTTGGAATCCTTTCCCCTACCTTACCTTCCTTCCTGCTCCCATGTATATGGATCCAAAGGCCTTTCCTTGGGCAGCGCCTTTCTATCCTCTCTTTTGCAAGTATTTCTACTTACTACAATTGCACTACTTATTAATTTGTTTGCCTGTTTGTTGTCTGTCTCCCCCATCCACGTGTCACCTCTAAAAGGCATATGAATACTGTTTATTTTGTTCAGAAGTTAGGACTATATCTGCACATTCACAAATCAAGTATTTACTGAATACTTCAATCTTATAATTGCTGCATAGTATGTCACTGAGTGTCTATACCTTACTTCATTATTTCTCTTTTAGCATGTTTATTTGATGTATTTATTTGTTAAGCTATTACAAACGGCTGCAGTGAACATTAAGAGAAGGGTTACGTTTGGTGGAGGGCAGGACCTTTGGCATTAGGTTGCAAAGTTCTGTTGTTTAATCTGTGTTGTTTGATATCAGTATTTGCTTTATAAGAATTCACCAAGCTATTCATTTGTTTTGTCTGGTAGTCTGTATCTGAATTATATTTACAATCAAAAGGCAGGAGACACACACACACACACACACAGATAAGTTTCTGAGCACATACTTGATTGCAGCCCAAATTTCAGACCTGCGGGGCAAGGAAGAAGAGGTAAGCCCAGGGTACACAAATCCTCAGTTTACCTCTCTGCCGGGATGAGGCTACTGCCATCATCTGTTTATATATCTTTAAAAGGATTATTTCCCCAGCGAACATCTGTGTAAGATTCTCTCTGCTTGATGAATGAGCCTGGAAATTCTAGGTCTGGTTGCTCATTTTGGCTGAGAAAAGAAGTTCATGAGATAAAAAAGATTTGAGTTAGAGAGGGTCAGTGACACCTGAATATCCTATCTCTGTAACAGCAAGCTACTGTAGCATGTTCCCAGTGTCTCTGCTCTGACCTCATCTTCAATAAATTCCAATGAAGTTTTCATGAGTCACCGATGTCATTGTACCTATATTTATTTATTATTCCAACTCATTCCACTTAATCTGCTGATGAATCCTCCCTTCTGCCCGGGTTCCTATTTGGATTTGCGCTGCTCTAAAACCCTACGTCAAACCTCCCAGTTTAAAAATCCAAGTGCTAAGTGAGAGAACAATTTATTTTAAGAAGGAAACATATATTGATGAACTCTGAGCACAAATCCATCGATAATTTTCTTTTTTCTTTTTTTTAAAGATTTTATTTATTTATTTGACAGAGACAGCCAGCGAGAGAGGGAACACAGCAGGCGAGTGGGAGAGGAAGAAGCCCGCTCCCAGAGGAGGAGCCCGATGTGGGACTCCATCTGGCAACGCCAGGATCACGCCCTGAGCCGAAGGCAGACGCTTAATGACTGCGCTACCCAGGTGCCCCCTCCATCGATAATTTTCTATTTGAATATTTAGGCAAATTGTCTTACACCTAAAATTGAACAGGTATAAAGCTACCTGTTTCTAGAAAGTAAAATTCACTGTCAAGCCATTCAGGGGAAAGGATCCAATGATTCTAAACTGAGAAAAGGAAATACCTTTGGCATAGAAGCAACCACTTCACTACAAAAGAAGAAAAAACATTGAGCGGTATTTTGCCAAGTTCAGTTAAATTCTTAGCAGAGTTTTTGTATTTAGGTTAGGATTATAATATGATAATACCAAAAAAGTAGCTGTATTGCTTTAGGTTAAGTCACGTTTTTCTCACTTGAAATAAGTCACTTGATCTAAGAATGCAATTATCTTTATAATTTTTTGAATAAATAGTCACTTTTTGGAGCTTTTTAACATATAGCTTTACAGATATAGATGTTCCTAATTTGAGAAAGTTTGGGGGGAAAAATCCCTTGACATAGACTTATTTTTCAATTTAATTTTGTTAGAATGTTTCTAGCACAGTGAAGGGACACTGACCCAGACCCAGACTCATGCCCTAGTTGCAGAAGTAAAGATTTAGTCTGTTATTACTTTTAAAGGAACAAAGTTGTTGGAACCAACCACTTCTTCCCAGTGTTTTTTAAGTGGATAGAAAATGTAATTGCACCTCTTGATGTTATTGTTATTTATTGATTTATAAACCGTCTCTCACAAGATTAAAAGAACTGCAGAATTTCAAGCAACTCCTTTCCTTTCCTAAGACTTGCTTATTATTTTTCCAGCAGTAGATGGTTACAAAGGTTAAGTATGTATAGCTTTGCGTTACTTTTGATGTGAGAATCAATCCACTATCATCCACTGAACTGGGCTTAGGGGAAGCTGAAATTCGAAATCCAGGCATACACTCCAAAGTGAAGTACTTCCCCAAGTTGTCATTTATGTGATGGGTATTCTACTGAGGATTTAAATTAAGGCAGGACTTTACTGCTAGTGCAAGTGACTCTTAATAGAAAATAATTTTCTTCTTGAAGCAAATCCACTATGGATGTATGTTATAGGCTTATTATCTTTTCTTAGACTGTGAGCCCCTCAAGGGCAAGACCTATGACTTATTCATGTCTGTGTCCTCAAAGAGTTTTACCCCTGACATACAGTATGTGCATTATAAATCATTTTGGATGGATTGCTCATGAGTTCTTTTTTAATATGGAAACATGTTGATGTATAATAAGCAAGTGGTTTGGTCAATCTGCACATTTAATTCTTCCATTCGTTCATCAAACACATTTACACCCTTGATATGTGCTAGATTCTCTGTTGAGTAAATATGTAATATATATATAATATATATAATAATGCAATATATATAAATATGCATGTATGTGTGTATGTATATATGATACGATTGTATATATGTGATATAACTATATGATATATCATATCATATATATATATATATATATATATATATATACACACACACACATATATGATAAGGACAAAAGATGTAAACAGATAATTACAGTAAGGTAACATAAGATGAAAATATGCAAGAGAGAAGCCAGCACTGTGATAAAAATTTTAAGATGTTACTGCAAGAAAAGTAATCTGATTATCAGCAACAGTGAACTTCAAATGTAAGTTTTGGAGTTCTGCGTTAAATATCTATGCAGACAGGTTTTCGGGTTATTAGAAAGAGATAGGGATTGGATGCAGTTTGGTAGTATACTTACCTGCCGGTGACACTTGGGGTCATAACTTTGCAAGCAAGAGTGTAAGCTAGGACAGTGGAAGTCCTTAGGGGATCGTCGGATGGAAGAAGAAGGTTTAGACAGGGAACCCACAGGTGACTGGGAAGAGCACAGCACAAGAGAAGTGAGAGAGAAGGGGTTCCTAAGTGGAGAGTGTGGTGCGAAGTCCTGAAGGCACATGCATAGACATCATTAGATGTGGTGATTGGTGATTATGGTGATCTGAAGATCAGTCTGTGGATTGTTGGGGACAGACGTACAGCTCA
The DNA here is from genome assembly GCF_002007445.2 of Ailuropoda melanoleuca. NCBI lineage: Eukaryota > Metazoa > Chordata > Mammalia > Carnivora > Ursidae > Ailuropoda > Ailuropoda melanoleuca. The sequence continues at coordinate 39,419,040 of NC_048223.1, forward strand.
TGCAGCATTGTACAGGATACCAGTCTAATCTCTTTGATGATCAAAAGAATTCAACAGCATTATGGATATCAACTATAAGTGACTGACACTTGAAAGTTGTAGGAATTTGTGAGGAATTCATACTCATCTTTGAACTTATTAGGTCAAATCTAATGATGAGAGAGCAAAAAACAATCTGAGGGCAAAACACAAGCTTACACCCTGCAACCCCACTTGCCCCTGCAGCTGGGATATGCGTGGCATTCCTCTGGCACTCCTGGCTGCCCAAGAACAAAGGAAAAGGAAAAACAAGTGGTTAACTGATAGAGATCACAGTCATTCAGGATGTGAGTGTCCATTAGTTTGCAACTGTCCTAATGATTTACATGAAAAAAGCAATCTTATCAATACCCAGCGTTCTGCAAACCTGTAGACTCAGTCTCTTATGTATACATCACCCTCACCTCCATAGGAGAGAAAATCTTACATAATCAGTCACTCCTCCCACTTACAATGCAGCTTCTTCTGCCCATGGGTCCTGTCCCCAAAGACATCTCAAGAATTCTTTCTTGACTGTCAGTTCTGAACCCCACCACTCCAAGCTACATCACCTGGACAGATACAATTTAACATTTACTGGTATGATTAATATTTGCTCTTCACTATAATTTAAGCTTCATGAAGGCAAACCCTCCTTGGTTTGCTCACCATTGTACTCCGGGTGCAGCAGAGCCTACCTGGTATGAAGCAGCACTTAAAACGTGTTGGTCATCAGAACATTCGATCTGTTGTTTGGGCTTTTTTCAGCCAGCACAAAAGATCAATTCTTAAAATTTATCCACTACAAGATCATCATTTTAGAGTTTTTAACTTGTTTTTATTTATTTCATAGAATAATAATTTATAACTTCAGGAAAGTTTTCAAAGAATAATATACAGGGGCCATATTTTCTGAATACTTGTACATCTGACAACATAACTTTTGTTGCCTTTGTTAAGGTTAGAGTTTTGCAGTAGAAACTGTCTTCCCTCAAAACGCATTAGACTTCATATCATTAGAAGCACCCTGAGTTACAGAGAAGGTTGATGCAGAGCGCAATTTTATTTTAAAATCAATATATACTCTATCACATAAAAGTAAGACATGAAACAAAATGAATGCCTTACTTCTCAGGTCAAGCTCTTGAGAACCAGTGGTTGAGACGGGTATGCATGTGATATATTGAGTGCTACCAGGAGAAACATGTAAGAGAGTCAGGGAGCAGGACAGGAAAGCACAGGGAGGAGTCAAGGATGTGATCTCAGGTAGAATTCCATGGGGGGGAGGGTGACTGCAGGCTGATTTCATAGGCAAATTTAGGGGCATAAGTTGTGACTCAGAGGTATCCTCATTGAAGATAAGGGAACTGGGTTTCCATAGTTCTGCACCAACAGTTATTGGCTGAGGTCCACCAGGAGGATGAAATCCCTAGGCACCTCTGACTCTCTACATATTTAGGCGAAAAGAGTTGTAACAGTCTAATGGCAGTTCTCCGAACAGGAACCAGGGGGCTAGCTTTTGGAAGTCAAGCTGGGGTGTGTTACAGTGATAAAAAGGAATCCGATCCAAAGGAACTGGGTGGAGCACTGGAAATGTCTGTTACCCATGCTCAATCATAAGCCTACCTGCCACCATCCTACAGAACGTGCCTTACAAATATTTCCAAGCAAGCTGCCCATCTATTTTTTTAAATTAAAAAATCACACAATTCAAATTATTAAAAAAGTTTTTCAAAGTAGGTATTCCCTGATTGGCAAGTCCAATGTCTTCTCGTTTAGAATGGCATGATCAAATCCTAAGAATTTCCCTGAAGGTGGTACAAAATGATGGGCTGTCAGAGAAGTGTGGTTTAACCAGTGAGCATGCAGAAATGCCTTCCTTGCAAGGAGCTGGTCATTAGTGTATGGGGCAGAAGAGGAGCTATGTGGTAAGATACAATGCTGCTCCTGGTCCCAGGTGGAGGAAGAGAAAGAAGTCTAAAGTATCTCATACAATCCATTTTTTCCTCCTCCCTCAACTAGCCTTTTGTAAATCATTTGTCCAGTAACATCAGCCCCCACTTTGAAAAGGACATACTGTATTTTCTGCTGAACACAGAGGACTGAATACACGATGCCTGTTTTTGTTTCCTCCTGAAATGCATTAAATTATGAGAATGGAATAAGAAGTGATGTAATCAAGCAAGGGCAGCAAGAACGAGAGAAGGAAGAACATGAGCATGATAGAAGAGGAGAGAAGGAGGGGGAACTGGCATCTGAGTAGAAGAAGCTGAAACTGAAGTGCCTATACAGGAGGCAATGGAGGGAAGCAGATTTTCCTGCAAGAGTAGAGAAAGCCTTGTCCTCTGACACCCTACATCTCTTGGAAGGCAGAGATAGGGCACACAAACTGAATACCAGAGAACTCACCTGAATTACTTACAAATAGTTAGCTCATTCACATCTCTCCACATCTTCTCCACCCACAGGGTACTAGAGGTTGACTGTGTGAAGACACTGAGCCATAGAAGATGGGCATGATGGAGAATGGATTATAACGAAACTGTTAGAGAATGAAAGCTGTTAGAAGCAGCAAAAAGGAGATTCTCCCCTGCTATGAAAAACAGAGGTGTGGATGATGACACAAATTTATCAAAACGATATGAAAAATAATACTTTCTGAAGTTCTTTCACAAGTATATAAACACGTTTGTGTGTTGATATATTGTTTGAAATGTTTTATAATGTATTAACTAATTCTCATCACTGGCCGTTTCGGTTATTTTATGGGTCTAAGGTTACAACCACGATTGTAGCTGGGTACAATGTAAAATACCCTTCATCATTTACTATGATATCCATCCTTTCCCATTTTCTTAGGATACAGTTTTAGAATTAGAATGACCATATTAAAAACAATATACGTGTCTGAACTATTTTAATAACTTTTGCCAAATTGCAGAAATGCTATTGAAACTCTAACCTGCAGTCATCTACTATATAAAAGAATTCTTCCCCCCCCCAAAAAAAACCCAACCCTTTAAAAGTGATGTATAAAAATGGTAGAGAGTCTCCTTAATTGGCAATTCAAAACATTTTTTGAGTTAGCTTTATTTTTTTTCTTTGTGAATTGCCCTTCTGGGTCTTTTTCTTTCATTTTCTTATTGTGGTTTTAATTTTTAAATACACAGTATGTATCGACGACCTTAAACTCTACTTATTTTTTATGTTGGCCATTTTTCTTGGTTCGCTATTTGTTTTTTAAAATTTCATTAAGCTACTATTTAACGTACAGAAAATTAAATTTTAGAGGAGGTTAAGATGGCGGAGGAGTAGGGGACCCCTTTTTCAGCCAGTCCCCTGAGTTGAGCTGGATAGGTACCAGACCAGCAAGAACATCCACGGGAATCAGCCTGAGACGCAGGAAGATACATCTGGATCTCTACAAATGAACATCTCCAGCGCTGAGTATCAAGGTACGAAGCGGGGAGCCGTGAAACCATGCACAGATATCGGAAGCTAAACAGAAGGGGGAGGGAGCCGCTGTGTCAGGGCGCCGGGAAGCGGTAGCCACCTGCAGGGGGGAGCGGACAGACCGCGGACCCGCACGCTTGAGACAGCAGACTGAGAACGGGAGCTCCGGGAGCGCACACGGGACGGCTGGCGGTTGGCGGGCCACCTGCACGGGGGAGCAGGCGGACTCGCAGACGGCACCCGTGAGACAGCAGACTTAGAACGCGAGCCCCAGGAGCACGCGCGCAGGGCCGCTGGCGGGCCACCTGCACCGGGGAGCGGGCGGACTGCAGACCCGCACTCTGGAAACAGCAGACTGAGTCCGTGAGCCGGGAGCGTGCGCCACCAAGCATCTCACGGAGCTCCGGAGCTCCGGTGTGCTCACTGGATCGAGGCTGAGACCAGGAGCTCCAGGAGCGTGCGCGAGGTGGCTGGCGGCTGGAGGGCCACCTGCACGGGGGAGCAGGTGGACTCGCGGTCAGCAACCGCGAGACACCAGACTGAGACGGGGAGCTCCGGGAGCCCGCGCGGGGCGGCTGGCGACTGGCGGCTGGCGGGGTTGGAAACACAAAGGACAGAGACGTGCCGGCCCTGGAAGTGAGGGCTGGGACGCCGGGTGTGGGGCGCACAGCCCGGGATGCTGCAGGGTTGAGCAGCACCAACAGAAACAGAGTTAAAGTGGCCAGAACATCAGTGGAGAACGATCCGCGATCCCTCTGTTCTNGCGCGAGGTGGCTGGCGGCTGGAGGGCCACCTGCACGGGGGAGCAGGTGGACTCGCGGTCAGCAACCGCGAGACACCAGACTGAGACGGGGAGCTCCGGGAGCCCGCGCGGGGCGGCTGGCGACTGGCGGCTGGCGAAACACAAAGGACAGAGACGTGCCGGCCCTGGAAGTGAGGGCTGGGACGCCGGGTGTGGGGCGCACAGCCCGGGATGCTGCAGGGTTGAGCAGCACCAACAGAAACAGAGTTAAAGTGGCCAGAACATCAGTGGAGAACGATCCGCGATCCCTCTGTTCTGAGACAGAGGCTGAATTTCAGCCGCTGCTGCTCTCTCAGAAGAGGCATAGCAAACCGCCAGGGAAAGCCGCCAGAGAACAAAAGCCCGGAAATACCGGCTCACAGGGTGCCCATCCCCATCCCCCCTCGCAAGGGACACAGAGACTCTACCCAAACAGGGTTTTCTGAGTACCTGCTGGCAGGCCCCTCCCCCAGAAGGCAGGCTGAAAAATCAAGAAGCCCACAACCCAGAGCGCCTGAGTGGCGCAGTCACCAAGCACCTGTCTTCGGATTAGGGTGTGATCACAACGCTCCGTAAGGAGTCCTTCATCGGGCTTCTCCACCGGGAACCTGCTTCTTCCTCTCCCACTCCTCTGCTTGGGTTCCCTTTCTTGCTGACTGTCTCTCTCTCTCTCAAATAAATAAATAAACTCTTTAAGGAAGAAGCCCACATCCCTAAGATCTCTATAAAACAAGGGCGCACGGCCTGGGTCCCAGTCAACACTTGGGCTCTGGACAACCCTGCAATCTCTCTTCATCAGAATGACGAGAAGGAGAAGTCCCCCCCAGCAAAGAAAAGATAATGAGTCTGTGGCCTCTGCCACAGAATTGGCCTCGGCCACAGAATTAATACATATGGATGTATCCCAATTATCAGAAATGGAATTCAGAGCAACAATGGTCAAGATGATGAGTAAACTTGAAAAAAGCATCAGAGAAAGCGTTGCTGAGAATATAGAATCCCTAAGGGCAGAAATGAGAGCGAATCTGACAGAAATTAAAAA
>NC_048223.1:39428378-39539223 GCF_002007445.2 Ailuropoda melanoleuca
AAAGATTTTATTTATTTATTTGACAGAGATAGAGACAGCCAGCGAGAGAGGGAACACAAGCAGGGGGAGTGGGAGAGGAAGAAGCAGGCTCATAGCGGAGGAGCCCGATGTGGGGCTCGATCCCAGAACGCCGGGATGACGCCCTGAGCCGAAGACAGACGCTTAACTGCTGAGCCACCCAGGCGCCCCCAGAAGACTATAATTTAAAAAGTAAAACAGAAAGTACCACAAAGATGAAAATGAAAAAAAAAATAATAAAGTGGTCTTATATCTAACCATCCCCTCTAAGTCTTATCATTTTTCCTATGGTTTTAGAGATTTATTCTAGTATTCCTTTCATACTTCTAAACAGATTCTTAGGGTACTATTTCATGATTTTCAGTGGTATAGATGATGTAGTGACTTCCTACCATGGATACTGAGGATTCATTTCTTTTACATTATCCCCAAATTCTTCCTATACTTTCTCTTCCATTCATCCAATGTAATATCAAAAATATTTTGTAAAATCAATATCCAGCAGTTGTAATATTTTGAGTGTAAATATTTTTCACAGCTAAGCCATAAGTATATTGCAATGAGATTTCCTTTCTTATAAATTCATGTTTTGCTACAGTTAGCAATTGTTTTATTTATTTTTTTTGGCTTAGGTGTTGACATCACTGGTTTGCTCCAAATTCTTTTCAAGATGGTCTCAACATCAGTTCATCACTCAGTTGCATTTTCAGTTGCTCCCAATCCCGCCCTGGGAGATTTCTGGTCCTCTATCTTCTTGCTTCAATCCAAACTGGCTACTCTTAAGGCCTGATACTCTACTATTCTTGTGGGGCAATTTTATTTTGGAATTTTTTCTTTCTCAGTGATGATGGAGTAAGTGTTAAGATGGTTATTTAAAATGGAGCCAGGAGGACATGAGGAATTGGGGCCTATGCACATCTTCTATTTCAAATTCTCAGAATTTTTGCTGAACTCAGCTAAAAGTCAAGATATTGGCTTCATGTTAAAATGTATGTAAGTGGACTTTCTGCATACCACTAGCCCTGACAACCAATCACATATAGATTAGTGTAACTGTAGCTAATATCAACACCAATCACATTTTGTTCAAAATAAATTATGTAAATTCCTTCTTTGCTCTTCAAAAACTCTAACCTCCTTTGTCTCTCTGGAACAGACTTTCAGTTTTGGTCAAATTGTAAGCAGAAAGAGTGAGTAGTCCTCAGAAAAAGAAAGACGTGATGTAGCTGTTGTGTGTAAGAGGATTCATTTTAGGGTCACCGCTATTATCCATGCTCTATGCCGTACAGGCTCCACTTGGCCAACCACACTTCTTGGGGAACTTCTTAGGAGATGTCAGAATTACAAAGAAATGCAAAAACCTCAATAGTTAAGGACTTTAAGGAAATGAAGGGAATGCAAAAACTAACAGTCTCTACCAGGCCAGGAAATAACCTAACCATATCAGAGACAATGAATCTGTGGCAAAACTCCCAGTACTGTTTCAAAAGTAAGTGAAGCCCTACATTCCTTATTAGGAGATAAGGAGCCCAAGACCACATCCGGTTTATACCAGCTCTGAGGGCAAGGGCAAAGCTCCTTCCCCTTGTCCGCAGTTATCTCTGCTTCATTATAATGTTAAAATCCCTGCCTTAGGAGATGCCAGAATTCATAACATAACAAAGGACGCATGTATAAGCATGTTTTCTAAGTACACCTGCATAACTTTATGTCAGCATTTTCATGTGATGACAAAGCTCCCCTTTCTGAATATTCATCCAAAACCTTAAATAATATGAACCCACTCACCCCTACCTAGTAAGTCATGGCTTGGGAATTTAATTCCTTGTGATCTCATTTGCTGCAAATAGTTTCCTTTGTGTGACAACTTTACCTGGTGTAGTCTCTACCTGTAACTCACCAAGGAGCGACCTCTCCTAAGACCCCAAATAATCACACATGTTGTATTTTGCAGTTTGAAATTTTGTCTTTTGTTGGCATTAGTATTATTGCTATTGTTACTTGGTTTAACCTTTTGTGATGGTGGAGCCTATCTTCCTGAGAGTGGTTGCCTCTTTTTCCTTTATCAATAGGTTCCCTAGTTTTCATGTCAGTCTTTTTATTATCTTATTTCAATTTACTTATCAATTTTTGAAATTACTTTAAAAACTACATTTTGAGAAATTTAAAATTTTGCTTACTATTTTTTGAAAAGATCTTCCCTACCTTTACTCTTGAATAATAATATGGCAAAGTGAGTATACAAATAAAATTAATCTTTCTCAGATTTTGAATTTTTTGCACCATTGTTCTCTAGCATCCGTTGTTTAATGTAAGACATATGGTGACATTATGATTCTCATATTTTCGTACGTGGCTTGTTATTTTTCTTTCTTGGAATGTTAAAACCTTGTTTCTAATCCAGGCTTCTGAAATTTTTCAATAGCATGTTTTGCTACTGGTTGTTTTTATTTATTGTGCTCATGAGAGTTTTCAATGTGGAAATTAATTTCTCTCAGTTCTTTAAAGTAATTTCATTGATATGTTTGTAATTTCCTCCTATATTTCTATCTCTCTTTTTTGGGAGAGAGGAGCTTACTTGGATATTGTACTTTCTGTCTAATTTCTCCATTTATCTCTTTTGTCTTTTTATTGGAGGGAGGTTTCTTAATTATTTAAATTTCCACAAATTTAAAATGCCATCATTTCATTAAATATTTTGGACCTAAAAGAAAACTTTTCTAGAGATCTTTCATGTTGTTTGGATTTGTAACTTCCTCTTTTTCAAGGATGCAACATCCCATCATTCAGAAGGTATTAAGTGCAGTATTTTGAAATTTTTCCCTCCATTGTCCTGGCTTTTTGTCAAACTCCTTATGATCGTTTAGTTTTGTCTTGTTTTGTTTTCTAACAATTTATAGTCTTTCCGTAATGGTCTGGTGATCCTTGCCTGATGGTTCAATAACCCTGTATCCCCTCTGGAAAATGCCAGTTTGTTCTCCGTACTTGAGTCTGTTTTATTGTTTTTTTCTTTTTGTATTTATTTGTTTTGTTTCTTAAATTCCACGTATGAGTGAAACCATATGGTTACTTTTATTTACATTTAAATCTTAATTATGTTAAGAATAGGGATACCTGGGTGGCTCATCGGTTAAGCATCTGCCCTGGGCTCAGATCATGATCCCAGGGTCCTGAGATGGAGTTTTACATTAAGCTCCTTGCTCAGCAGAAGCCAGCTTCTCCCTCTGTCTGCTGCTCCTCCCTGCTTGTGCTTGCTCTTTCTGTCTTTGATGAAATATATATATATATTAAAGAATATCACATTATTTATAGTTACCCATTATCTCTGTATCATTTACAGTGATTACCTTGATTCCCACTGGTTTTAGATTACAATTTTAGTATGCATTTAGAGCCTGTATAATATAATGTTTAGAAAGACAAATTATTTCTAAAGATGTCCTAAAGATTCCTAAAGATTTTTTTCTCATTTGACAATCAGAATGATAATACTAGGACCTACTTCTAAGGTTTGTAGTGCAGAATAAATAGTAATCGTATATAAAGTCCTTAGAAAATTGTCTAGCACATAGTTACTGCTTAATAAGTATTAACTATTATGATTACATTTTCTTCTAGATTTTCAATTATGTTAAATTGAACTACTCACCCATTTGACACACTCTAGTTATTGTAACTTTATAGCTATATATTAATTTTTTGTATTGCCTCCATTTCTCATTTGGGTTCAAAATTGTCTTAAATATACAAAAAAATATTTTTCCAAATGAAATTTGACTGTATTGCAAGTCCTCAACATTGCGCCAAAATTAAAACTCAAAATGAATTAAAAACAAAAACACACACCAATAATAGTGACATGTTGATTATAAATTATGGTGTATGTATAATAAGTTTTCATAAGAAATATATATCTACAAATTTAACTTTTACCATTTAGAGATGTGGTACAGTTTTTCATTTACTCAAGTATTATTTGATATCCAAAATTAAAGGTTTGAAATGTTGTTATTATGAATTTTGCATACTTTCCTTATGTTTACTTCTTTATATTATGTAGCTTTTTAGTTATGGTGGGAATACTTTTCATTATGTTTTGTAAATGGCTAGCACATTAATTTTTATACTCGACTATTTCCTTGATTATCATGTTTTCCATTTAATGTACTTTCATGTCACAAAATCTGTAAAATCGTGCCTCTTTTCTTTCAACATTCTCTTATTTCTTTTTTCACCTCTTAATTCTTTTTTTTTTTCTGTGCATACTCTAGAACTTAAAAAAAAAGTTTTGGGGTGTCTGAGTGGGTCAGTTGGTCTAGCATCCTGCTTCTGATTTTGGCTTAGGTTATGGTCTCAGGGTTGTGAGATTGAGCCCCACGTTGGCTCAGTGATGAGTATGGGACCTGCTTACAATTCTCTCTCTCCCTCTTCTTCTGCCCTTCCCCCTGCTCATGCTTTCTCTCTGTCTCCAAAAAAGAAAAATTAAAATAAAAAAAAATGCTAATTAATGGCAATGACAGTGACCATATTATTCTTGATTCACTGCTTCAAGTACTTCATGGTTCTACATGGTCAAGTTTATCATATAGAAAGCATGCTTTCAATTGTGGCTCACTAAGATATTTTTTCTATCAAAAATGTGTGTCAAATGCTATCAACTGTTTTTTGTAAGAATTTATTTATTCGTTTGTGAGAGAGAAAGAGAAAAAAAGAGAATATCAATAGGGGAAGGGACAGAGGGAGAGAGAGAAGCAGACTCCCTGATGAGGGGGGAGCCCAATGTAGGTCTTGATCCCAGGACCCTGAGATCAAGACCTGAGCCAAAGTCAGAGGCTTAACCAACTGAGCCACTCAGATCCCCTTATCAACTGTTTTTTTTCCCCTTAATCCAATGAAAAAATCCCTTTAAAAATTTTATTAATATAATTAATTATATTAGTAGATTTTCTTATATCAAAAAGTTTTGATTTCTTTCAAAATACTATTTAATCATAGTATGCAATATAAATTTGAGCTGCAATTGTTTTTAATTAAAATTTATTTTTGTAAATATTCTAGTTGAGATGGGCCTTTACATTTCCTGTTGGGCTTTTTAAAAGCTAATTGCATTTTAGGGTTCTGCTAGCTGTATAATATTAATGGGGAAGCTGGCATTGTCTATGTTCTAGAACTTCATATTGCATTTGGCATTATCATTTTTTGAAGGTTTGATAGACTTCATAAAATTCTCTGGGCACAGGACCTTATTTACAACTAATCATCATTGCAAATTTATCTTTGCAAATAAAGTATGTTAATTTTAATAAAATAACTTTCTAGAGGCATGCACAAAATGAATCCAACATCTCCTTTGTTTCCAATAGATTCTATTTATTTATCCAACCATGTGTACTTTTTTTTGAATGAATAAATGGAAACAATTAGAAGTCATATTACTAAGGGCCAGCAAAGAAAATTAACTTTAAAGTTTCTTAAGCAATATTCATAATTCCAGCAATAATCTTTTTTAAAAGATTCAAATGTGTTCCTGTAATGCATTACATTTTTCAGAAAAAAACTTTTTAAACAAATATATATATTTTTTTCACTCATTTGAAAAATAATTATCCAGGAAATAAATGTCCATGAAACATTTTTGGGGGTACTTTAGACAAATTTTTTAATGTTTTTCCACTTATATCAGTGTCTTCTCAAATCAGTTATAATAATTTATGATCTTCTAAAAAAAGGCATTTCAATCTGATTTTCAAGTGTAATAGCATGGGATAGTGTAGTGTGTTTTATATTTAATATTTTATATGTCTATGATTATATCCTCAATAGTATTTTAAAATTATTGTAATTTTTAAATCTATTTTTATAAGCTGTGCAAAATGTTGTTTTAATAACATTTTTATAAAATAAGTATTTATGTATATTTTTCATTTATACTTATTATTTTAAAGTTTTAACATTTATTATAAATTATGAATAATTATTAATTTATTATTTTCTCCCTCTTTTGAAGGTTTGTCTTATTCTTTTTCCTCATCTTATTCTTTTTTAACATTTTAATTTGGATACTTAGTTCAATCTCTTATTCTTATTTAATAATCAAAGACAAGTCACTCAGCAGAAAAATGACGAGTGTGTAAACTAGCAATTATTGAAAGAAGTACAAATGATCTGTAGACATATGAAGAATTTCTCAATTGCACAATAAGAAACATTCAAATATTTTAGAATGATTTATGTGTTTCCCACTATTGGTTTGGTACAGATTAAAATTAATAATAGTGCTCAATGTTAGGGTAGTTTCAGGAGAAAAAATTAAATTTCATATTCTGTTAATAGGATTAAATGTTGGCATCAGGTTACAGAGAGCATTTGTCAATCAGTATCAAATTTCAGTATTTCTGGGTCTCTTGGCCAATTTTTACTTCTGATAATTTAGGTCTAATGTTAGAACAATTGTAAAAAATGAATTTCCCTACAGCCTTATTTTTAATAAATATATAAATTCTGATCAATAGGAGAATGGGTTCAGTAGTTACATATAATTGTTATGTTATGGGATATGGATATGGATATGTTATGGAATATCATTAAACATTTGCTTTTTTCCTTTTTCCTTTATTTTTTAGAGCACTGTCAACTACTGATCTCTAAATGTCTGCATGATTCTGCCTTTTCTAGAATGCAATATAGTTGGGATTACAGGGTAAACAGCCTTTTCAAATTGGTTTCTTTCACTTTGTAAGATGCATTTAAGGCTCCTCCATATCTTTTTATGACTTGATAGCTAATTTCTTTTTAGCACTGAATAATATTTCATCATAGATATACCACAGTTTATATGTCCATTCACCTACTGAAGGACATCTTCGTTGCTTCCAAGTTTTGGTAGTTATGGATATAGCTGCTATAAACATCTGTGTGCAGCATTTTCTGTGGATACATTTTTAAGCACTTTGGGTAGTGCTTACCCAAGCACCACTTTGGGTAAATACCAAAGAGTGCAATTGTTGGATTGTATGAACAAAAGTATGTTTAGTTTTGTGAGAAACTGCCAGTCATTCAAAGAGTCTACACCATTTTACCTTCCCGAGGAAAATTCCTTTGCTTCACATCCTTGCCAGTATTTGGTCTTATCAGTGTTCTGGATTTTGGCCATTCTAACAGTTGTACAGAGAGTATTTCATTGTTGTTTTAATTTGCATTTTCTAATGACATTAAGGTGGAGCATCTTCTCACATGCTACATGTCTTCTTTAGTGAGGTATTTGTTTAAGTCTTGTCCATTTTTTAACTTGGTTGTGCATTTTCTTATTGTTGAGTTTTAAAAGTTCTTTGCCTATTTTGGCTAACAGTCCTTTATCAGATATTTCTATTGCAAATATTTCTCCCAGTCTATGTCCCTTTGTCTTCTCATTCTCTGATATTGTCTTGCACAGAGGAGAATTTTTTATTTTAATGAAGTCCAGATTATCAATTACTTTTCTTGGGCCCTGTGTTTTGTGTTGTATCTAAGAATTCATTGTCATGCCCACAGTTATCTAGATTACCTTCTATATTATATTCTCAGAGCTTTATCATCTTGTGTTTTACATTTAGGTCTTTCATCAATTTTGAGTTAATTTTTGCAAAGGATATAAGGTCTGTATCTGGATTTGGTTTTTTTTGGCATATGTTCTATATGTTCTGAAAAGAATATGTAATATGCTGTTATTAGATGACATAGTCTATACATGTCAATTATATCCAGTTGACTGATTGTGTTGTTGATTTCAACTGTGTTCTAAACTGATTTTCTAACTATTTGGTGTGTCCGCTTGTGATAGAGTAATGATAAAATCTCCAACCAAAATAGTGGATGCTTCTATTTTTCCTAACAGCTTTATCAGTTTCTCCTCAAGTATTTTGAGGCTCTGTTTTTAGATGCATATGCATTGAAGATTGTGATATTTTCTTGAATTATTGACCCCTTTATTATTATGTAATGTCCCTCTTTATCCCTTATAATTTCCCTTGCTCTGCCATCTGCTTTATCTGAAATTAATATAAGTACTCTTTCTTTTTAATTTTTTTTTATTATATTATGTTAGTCACCATACAGTACATCCCTGGTTTCTGATGCAAGGTTCGATGATTCATTAGTTGCATATAACACCCAATGCACCATGCAATACATGCCCTCCTTACTACATCATAGAGCCACCTTGGTTGAATGGTCTCTTCAAGAGAAGACATGAGCTGACCACATAGTAGAAGGCCATGAGGCAGACTTTATGATATGACCCATGAAAGAGTATGTGACAATATGCTTCCTATAGCCTGTAAGTGACATAGTGCATAATCTGTAAGGGATACCGATAGACTACAGGAATCTGTGGGATTACATGTATCCAGAACTTAACCATTATTAACTAATACTATTTTCTGATATTCTCTTAAAATTAATCAAATATAAAACAATATCGAACAAACAATATTTTAAACATCCTAGTATATCTAGCTAATATTTTCCCTTCCCTACACCCATCTCCCACAATCTCAACCCACATGGTTTATGGTGAAGAGATGCCTAAAATAACTGAACTTTTGGTGCCACAGCTGTCCTTTATATGAGAAATAAATAAGTACAGACACTGTCAGATTTTTTTTTTACCCTAATGCATTTGCTAGACTTGTGTATAGTTTCTTACCCCCATATATTTTCCAGTTGAATGAATTCTGCCAAGTACTTTTGTATTTTGGAAATGGACATGTGTGCTGTTTATCTGGGCTGCAAATAAGTATTTTCTTTCAAGTAGGAAAAGGAGTGGAAACCCATTTACTTGTTCAAAAGCAATTCAATTTCCTTGTTGACTGTCAAACAAGCAAGGGATGAAATTGATCAATTTCAGAAAAGTAATGAAAAGAATTGTCTAGGGATTCTAAAGTGTCTATTTTGGGAGAAAATCAGTATGTAGATATACTCCAAGCTAATGAAATTATAGGCAAACTGAGTAACTACAATCTTTTCATATTAACATCATTAACAGAGAAATATTTATTGGGTTTCTTACTATGTATGGCATAGATTTGAGCCAACATTCTATGTGGTTCCTCATGTGCTAAGTTCCTCATGTGATATTTTTGTCTGGTAGTTATTTCAGCTGATCCTGGCAGCACTGATGGGATTTCTGTTGGGTAAAAGTAAACAGTGAATCTATGTGTGTGGATATTTGCATTGTGAGGTAGGATGAACTGCTATAGAGAGTGGAGAAGTAGATGCTAACAATTGGGTAGGGAAAACAAATGAAGGGTTTTGTTAGGTAGAAAGTATGATGCCATATTCAGGTATATGGCAAAACCAAAAGAGCTGGTTGGATCATAGTAGGAGACACATTTTCCCAAGTGGTAGTTTGACATCATGGAAGAACTTAGAAATGTAGAATTTTATCTTGGAAATACTTAAAGTGCTGATCATTTTAAAATTTGAGATTAAGATTATGATAAGAGCATATGAGGAAGATTTACATAGTACCAAGAACAAACTTGATTGAGAGACAGAAAACAAAGAAACAAAAAAACCCAAAGACATCAGGTTTGTGTGAAAAGGCAAGAGACAGTACTTAAGTGCTGGAAGGGACACAAATAAAGAAGAGAAGGTTTAAAGGGTTGTGACTGTGATTCGCCATAACAAGAAGTAAAGATAATATGACTTGTGGAATCAGACTTCTTTGATACCTGGACACTGGGCTCTGAGGACTCAGAGAATCTGGTTCTCTCTCCAGCAGTGACATCCACTAGCTGGTGTGTTAGAAAACCAGATATTTCAACTTTAAAAACCTTAGATCCTTCATCTGATAAGAAGGAAAGTGGACTAGACCAAAATGTGTTATTTCTATTTCAAGTGACCTCACTCTCTTATCCCATGACTGAACCAGATATTATTAATAATCATGGAGCTTTCCCACTGGGTACAAATAAAGCCTCACTATCCTTATCAGTCAGGTTCTCCAGGCAGCCAGTACCAACTGAAGAAATTGTGCATTCACAACAAAATCAGTTTCTAATGTAGAATGTGGGTGTTATCTAACATCTCTTCTTGTTCTAGTGTTTTTATCATGATTCACCTGTTTGCAGATTATGTAAACAGAGGAGCAGAAGACCCCTTGATGGACACAGGAGAGCTGAAAAAAAAAAGAAGTGGGGCAAAGAAGCTGGAGAAGGGGTGTGAGGAACAGGCTATTTGTCACTGGGTATTAGTATTAGAAGTTCTGATTTGAATGCCCATGGTTACCACAACCATAATTTTTTTTAAAGATTTTATTTTTTTATTTATGTGACAGAGAGACAGTCAGCGAGAGAGGGAACACAGCAGGGGAGTGGGAGAGGAAGAAGCAGGCTCCCAGTGGAGGAGCCCGATGTGGGACTCGATCCCGGAATGCCGGGATCACGCCCTGAGCCGAAGGCAGACGCTTAACGACTGCACTACCCAGGCGCCCCACAGCTATAATCTTTTAATCAGAAATAAGGATGCTCAATGGAAAAAGTAAAGAGCAGAGAAACACAGGTTGCTGCACTAAGAAACTAATAGTAAATTAATGTCACAATAAGCAGGTAGCAAACTGAAAGTCCTTTTCTCTTGCTGGAGAGAGGAGGTGCATACTATCTTTCCCACTCAGAAAAGCATTGAGGAATCAGGCAGTTTGTTGGACAGAGTAAGGGTAATATGAGATCAAGTGGCCAAAAGCAAGGGCAGGTAGGTCTAGAATCTTGGACTCTGTCAACAATTCACAGAGATAAGGGATGTCCTTTCACCATTTAATATCTGATTTTATGATACTTCTAGTCTGAGTTAGTTTCTTATGCATATTTGAATATGTGGCATGGAAACAATGTTGGTGCCCCTCTCAAGTGTATTAATTCCCTACCTGCTGCAAGGGCTTTGGCTAACACACACACACACACACACACACACACACTTCTAATTGCCTATTTTTCCCAGTGAAGAAAACCCAAGTCAGTAAGATTCCAATTTTGTACACTGCAGACTAATGTCTATGATATAATATATAATAATTTCAATAAACTATTTCCATAGAGGGCTTTACAGCCTGTCCTGAGTGTAAATGAAGGTGATGTACAAGTGGAATTAACTGGAAGTTTCTGATCTTAGGGAGACTTTGAATCTGTGTAAGCAAATCCCATCTCATTTTGTCTTCATTAATAAATTCTTTCCCTATCTTAATTTTTTTAATGAAGGAAGAGCTTTAATAAAGTAGTTTCATTAAATTCTACATTAAATGTTAATTGAATAGGCTAATAATCCAGATGTTACAGGTTTATTTAAAATATATGACATCTCTTAATTATAAGTAAAGTAACCATACAACAATATGACTATTAAGCTTATTTTCTAGTTACGATACCAAATGATCTTAACTTTTAAATTGTGATATCTCAATTTATTCCTCTACATGCATGGAAGATATTTACATCTTCTCGTGACTATATTCTCTAATAGATCTTCATTATTTTGTCAAGATTTCAAAAATTCTCTATCTTCTTTGGTTCCACGTATAGCTGCTGGTTTCCTCAGTTTTGTTTGGAGGCAAATGTATATTTCGTAGGCATCAGCTTTTTCTTTCACTTTTATTGAGTCTCTCTTCTACTTTGGCACAGCCTTGCATTCCTAACTAAGAACCTCTCATTAAATCCTAGTTTCACCAAAATCACTCTTCTGCCCTGGGATTTCATGCAATTGCTTAATTCATTTTGACTCATTTCCTGTTGTTACACTGCCCTTCTGTTTCTTCATATTTTTTATGGATAGATTATCATCAGAATCAGGGTCCAAACATACCAGTCCTTCTAATCGTAAATGCATTCCTTACACTGACACTCATTGCTTATATATATTTTTTTCTGCTTTTTCTTGATTAAGGATGCCATAGATCTGGCTTTCTTTCTTACTAGTCCATCAATCCTATTTTCTTTAAATGAACTTCTTTTGTTGATTTATGTGATATCTTCTTTCATTTGGTCTTAAAAATACCATCTGTTTAATCACCTTCCTTTGAGACATTCTCTTCAATTTTACTCTCAGAGATTTCACAATGAAAACACGGGAGGAAATTAAAGAGACAACAGAAACATTGCCGTGAACAGCACTTGAAGACCTAAGACCAAAACAGAAACAGACTAAAAATATGGTCGGTGTGGTGTCAAGGTGTTCATAAAGCATTGCAAAATAATTAAAAGGAATTTCTCAGTGGCCTATGAGATCGGAAAAAAAGAAAAATGAAAACAATCAATGAATAGGGACACTGACAACTCCATTCCCAATGGTGAGGAGTGTAAATCAACTCAAGTGTTCCAAAACGCAATTTGACAATTTGTATCCATCCTCAAAGTGGTTCTTACCCTCTGAAAATCTTCTAGGAAAAATTTGCCCCAAACTGTAATATGATAGCTCCTCAAAGTTGTATTCAGATAATTATATCAGTGTAAACCAATTACTTTCTACTCCTAAGGACACTGTCCTAGGCTGTATGCTTATATATATTTTTAAGCCCATACTGTTACTTCCTGGTTTCCCATTTACCCTGCCCACAATGGTCGGACTGATATTCCTGAGACATTAACTTTTAAATCTTATTTCCCTGTTGGAGAACCTGTCATTGTTGCCTATAAACTAAAGCATCAGTTTCTACCATTTCTATCCCACTCTTTCCCTTGGGAGGCTGACTAGCTGGGGTTAGGTAACAGGGATCCCATGTCCACTGGCTTTTGGTAGAATTTGCCCAGTGGGGAGACCTGATAAGAGATCAGAGAAGTGGAGGTTAAGGGTGTATATTCCCTCTTGAGGTGGAGTTAAGGGTAGTGGAGTTAAGGGTATATATTCCCTCTTGATGAGGTTGCTTTAGGCTGATTTTTTCCCTTGAGAGATATCTCTGCTTTTCCAGCTCAATATAAAACAATTCTTTCTGGGTTCTGATAATCCCTCCCATTCCTCATGCCTTCACATGGAGGCTAGTAACAGAGCTGCTGCTACTGGCCTTGCACACCTGCACTGTCACTGGTGATTCGTCTTAGCTTACACACATCTTTGCAGTTAAATCCTCTGTAAATGAGCTATCCTCAAATTATCCTTATTTAGTATGTCCTCTGCTTTCTTTGGGATCCTGAGTGATACACAACACTTCAGGAAGTGTTTTTTTTTTTTTTAACTTTTGTTTTTGTTTTTTAAGATCTTTGGTAGATTCTGATACCTAATGCTAATGACCTTGTGGAACATAATGGGGCTTTTGGACTGTATCCTAAGAACAATAAGCAATAAGACACCATAAGAGGTTTAAGGAGGGACAATATGCTTATAAGATTCGTTGTGAAAGTATAACTTTGATTGGTAGAAACTTGATTTATACGGAGACACAGTGAGTTAGAGAGACTAGTTAGTAGCTGTTGCAATTGTCAAACCAAATGTTTTCAGATTGGACAGAAGTGGTAAAAATGAAAGAATTTGATGAGGAATCATATATCAGAAATAGGAGGCAAATTGGTATTCTTGGCAGAATAATGGCTCCCCAAAGCATCTGCATCCTAGTCTCTAGAACCTGCATGTTACCGTAAATAGCAAGAGGAAATTAAGGTTACTAATCAGCTGCCCTTAAAATATGGACATTATCCTGAGTTAACAAGATGGGCTTAATGGAATGACCAGGGTCCTATAAATGTAGAAAGACAGAAGACTGAGAGCTAGGGAAATATTTGAAGACTTCACACACCTGGTTTTGAAGATGGAGGAAAGGGCCAGTAGCCAAGGAAAGCAAGCAGCCTCAAGTAGCTGGAAAAGGCAAGCAAACAGCTTCTCCCTGGAGCCTCCAGAAGGAAGGCAGCCCTGTCAATACTTTGATTTTGGCTCAGTGAGACTCATTTCAGATTCAAATCCTGATCTTCAAGATTACAAGATAATAAATTTGTGTTCTTTTAAGCCGCAAAGTTTTTGGTAATTTGCTTCAGCAGAAATAGGAAATTAAACGGCCAAATTCTCCTTTGTGCAACAAACTGGATAATGGCATTGTTTATTGGCATAAGGAACATCAAAAGAGGACCCAGCTCAGGTGCAAGTTGAAAAGCTAAGTTTTGGTATGCACACAGATGTCTTTGGAGATATCAAGTAGCCACCAAATTATATGAAAATAAGGCTTAGAGGTATATGTTTGGCAACAGTATTAGCTTTCACTAATTGGATTCATTAGATTTCAGGTAATGTTATAAGCACTATATATATATATATATATATATATATATATATATGCATATATATATACAGGAATAGCAGTAGTAGCAATACAAACTTGTTTAGAGAATTAAATATATACACTCCACTAGTTATAGAATTAGGGACCTCTTTAGCTCTCCATTTCCTCATCTGTTAAACAGGGTTAGCAGTAGCGGCATATAAAGTTATAAAAGGATATAGATAGATAGATGATAGATACAGATATAGATATGAATCTATATATCTACATAATTGTAAATATATATAGATACAGATTATATGGAGATATATGTATATGTATATCTATATTGCTAGAAACCCTAGTAACCCTTCAACCCTTCATAAGATGGTAAGATGGTCTAAGCCAGTGTTTGCAACCATTGCATGAATAAGAACTTTCCGTGTATAGGTGTAACTGAAGTGGGGTAAGGAGGAGACAGAGCTTTCTAGAGACTTTAGAGGGACAGTGGGGGAAAGTCCAGGACTGTACCTTAAGAAACTACAGGAGCTGATGGCCAATAGGGAAGGATGTATGTGCAGAGGGGAAGGAGAAGAAATATTGAGCAGAGTAAGGAGGGGTTGTCCCAGGAGCTGGGGAAGCAGAGCTTTATGAATGGCCCACAGTATTAGAAGTTCCTCAGACATCCACTAAGATGATTAAAAATGGGCACCCGATTTTAGTTTGACCTCTAGGTACAAGAAGTTGCCTACTTCTTCACATACTGGCTCATACAGTAAATCATTTTATTTAACCTTCTATGATGAACAATTTCAAAGACACGTAAGTGGGGGAAATACTATAATGTATTCACCACATAGATATGACAATATTTGAACACTATTTTGCTTCATCTCTTCTTTCTGAAGTGCTTAATAAGATAATGGTATCATGTTTATCTCTCATTATTTCAGTTTCTGTTTATAACATATAAGGACACTTCTTTATACGACCACTGCATCATTGTTGAACTCAGTAAAATGAACAGTCATGTATTATAATCAAATACCAAGTCTGTAGTCAAAAAAACATTTTCCTTCTTGTCTCAAAAATGACCCTATTCAATGGTTTATTTAACAGATTAAAATTTAATCTTTGCAAATTTAAAAGTACTTGCATATAAACATTGTGTCTAATTGTTTTATTTGCATTTGGTTCTTAATAAAATTTAGTATATTTTCTCATTATCATTTGTATTTCTTCTTAGTGTACTGGATTTCCTTATTCTTTGAATTTTTTTTCTATAAGATGCCTCTGTTTATTAATATTGATAAAAGTTCTTGAAATATATTTTATTTGTACTTATGGAAATATAAAATATGTGTAAATTATACTTTTAGTTTTTCACTGTCTTTTAATAAAATCTATCTTTAGTATCAACGTTTTTAATATTTGCTTCAAATTTATTTTTTTTGGAATTCACATTATAATTAGTAATGCCTTCCTCTTCAAGTAAGAGGTTGGTTTGTACCAACCACTTATGCTTTTTTAGAATTTTTAAAAATACATTATTATATTTAAAATTTCAATTGGACTGCTATTGTAGTATAAAAAAAGAAGGATTTGGCATTTTTTCCCCCTTTTTCAAACAGAGAGGGTCACATCATTTGTCTGAACTACTTTCCTTATCACATCTTTATTTCAATATTTATTTAAGGCTGTGTGAAATCTTTGTCATTTCATTGATTTTTATGTCTCTTTGAATGCCAGAACAAAAAAATTAAGCTTTATATGATCTATTATCTGGTAAGAGTCTTTCTTGCACATTAATTTTTTAAAAAATTTTCCTATCAATTTTACTGTATTATTTTCCAAGTCTGTCTCCCTTATTGCCTGCCCTTAGTGTCTTTTCTCTCTCCCACCTCTCTCTCCCAGGCCCATCCTCTGACTTAGACACACACATACACACACACGCACATGCGCGCACACACACACACACACACACACACACCACCTCAGATATACACTGTAAACTACTGGTGAGTTGATACATTATGCTGTGCTTGTATAAACTAATAAACTTCCTATAAACTAAGAAACTAATAAACCTCCTATAAATTCATTCAAAATGGAAATGTAAAGATCATGGAAGGGAGTACTAGTGTCTTTGTAATGTTGAGTTTTCTCAGTCAGTTACATGTTCTGCTTTATTCAAATCTTCTTTGATGTTGTTAAGTAGAGTTTTAAGTTTTTCTTCTTATAATATTTTACTTACTAACTTCATTCAGAGCCATGACATTTTTTCTGGTCACTAATGTGAAAGGAACTTCTTCTCTCATTATATTCTCTAACTTGTTACTGTTTGTATAAATGAAATACATTGATTTTGCAACCAGACACTCTATTGGATTCCTATTTTTTACTTTCTTTTTTTTCTCTCATTATATGTTCTCTGGCATATATTGATAACATCTTTAATTAATAATAATTTTGTCTCTTTCAACCCATATTTTCATCTCTTATTTTATACTCTTAGTAATTGCTCTGACCGGTATAGTCATAATATTGATAAATGATAGTGGTATTCCTGGGCATTTTTAAATGTTTCTAGGCATTTTCGGTATGTGTGCATTTGTGTGTGTGTGTGTGTGTGTGTGTGTGTGTGTGTGTGTGTGAATGAGAGAGAGAAAGAAGTCATGTCAAAATTACCCATCTGTTTTTATTTCTTTAAGAATATACAATCAGAAATGTCTATTGGACGTTTTTTCTAGAGCATTTTAGTAGGCTTGCAGTTAATTTAATTAATTTCTATTTTCTTAAAAAATATACCCAAGTGTGGTGTATTCATTCAATGGAATATTATTCAGCCATGAAAAGGATTGAAAGCTTGCCATTTGTGACAAAATGGATGGACCTAGAGGGTATTATCCTAAAATGAAATAAGTCAGACAGTGAAAGACAATGCCATATGATTTTGCTTATATGTGGAATTTAAAGAACAAAACAAATGAAAAAAAAATAAGAAGAAAATAAAGTGGTGGTTGCCAGAGGGGAGGGGGTTGGGGGGTACGGGGATGGGCAAAATGGGTGAGGGGAGTGGGAGATATAGGCTTCCAGTTAAGGAGTGAATAAATCATGGGTATGAAAGGTAAAGAATAGTGAATATAGTCAATGGAATTGTAATAGTGTTGTATGGAGACGGATGGTAGCTATACTTGTGTTAAATATAACATAATGTATCAACTCACCAAATCACTATGTTGTACACCTGAAACTAATATAACATTGTGCATCCACTATAGTTCAATACGAAAAACACACATTTATAGAAAGTGATAGCTATAGATTTTAGAAGGTCATTTTTCTGTAGAATCTTCTTACATCAGTTTCATTTTAATTAAAATCTAAATGTGCAACTCAAAAATAAAGCCCTAAAGGCTCTATAAAAAAATTAGGAGGGCACGTGGGTGGCTTAGTTGGTTAAGCATCTCCCTTTGGCTCAGGTCATGATCCCAGGGTCCTGGGATCAAGTCCTACATTGGGCTCCCTGCTCAGCTGGGAATCTGTTTCTCCCTCAATTCCCCTGCCTCCCAGTCCTGCTCCTGCATGCATGTGTGCTCTCTCTCATGCAAAAATAAATACAATCTTTTAAAAAATTCTTAAAAAAATTAGGACCAATAAATGGATTCAACAAAGTTGCAAGATAAAAAAATCCGCACACAAAAATCAATTGTCTTTCCATACACTAACAAGGAACTATCTATAAAAGAAATTAACAAAACATTTCCATTTACAATATCCTGAAAAATAATAAAATACTTAAGAATAAATTTGATCAAAGAGGTGAAGACTTATGCCTTAAAAACCATAAAACATTTTTGAAAGAAATTGAAGCAGACACAGATAAATGCACATTTCAAAAAAAATACACATAGACTTTAAAACTTTGCCTGTGGTTTTACAGCATATTTTCTCTATTTCTTAATATTATTTACCTTTGCTCTTTTTACTAATTTATGATTAGGTTACCTTTTAAAATCTGTCTCTGAATACTAGATGTTATTAGATTTTTTAAAAGATTTTATTTATCTATTTGAGAGAGAGAGAAAGAGAAAGAGAGAGAGAGATCATGAGCAGGGTGAGGGGCCTAGGAAGTAGACTCCCAGCTGAGCAGGAAGCCTGATGCGGGGCTTGATCCCCAGACTCTGGGTTCAGTACCTGAGCCGAAAGCAGATGCTTAACGGACTGAGCCACCCAGGCACCCCAAACTAGATGTTATTAGATTTAAAAGATCAGTACCTAAATTTATATATCAAGGCTATTTTTATGACCTATTTACTAAATCATTGTTTTGTTTGTGTTTCTTTTTTCTTATTAGTTTTCTTCTTTTTTCAGCTGCATTGTTCTTTTTCTTAATGATTTTGAAAAGTCATTCATTTTCTTCTCTCTTGTTTAATAATGCAAGTGTTTAACATTCTGCAGTGTCTTTTCATACAGTTTAAATGCTTGATTTCATATTCAGAGACTTTATTATTGCTGTTTTTATAGTGTACAGTTGGGATTTTGATTTTCTTTGCAATTTAGAAGTTGTTCAAGAGGAAGTTTTAAAATATTTCCAAGTAGATGAGTTTTAAAACTTTTCTAATTATGCTATTATTTACCAAAGTCATTACATGGTGGCCTATAATATTTCTACTTAGAAAATAACAAAACACATGGGTATTTTTACTCAGACCATCTATTCAAATATATTTTGAGTGGCTCTTTTCTGACTAATTTCATATCTTGTTTGGTCCCTGTGTGTGCCATCATTTTTTTTTGGTCTTATTTGAAGTCTACTTTTCTGTCTACTCTTTTGTTGCCAAGAACCACAGAGCAGGGCTAGGAGGAAAGAGAAGATAGACAATGCTTTAGGGTTTTGAATATGGAATGGTTAATCATCATTGGAAGAGAGATTTTCAGAAGGCATTTTCCATGTGTTTTTTTTAATGATTAGTTTTTTAATGATAAGTTTTAATGGTTAACTTAATCATTTTTTAATGATTAGTTCTTTCTGTGTGCTCATTCCTGCATTTCTCCTAGCCAGGACAAAAAAATGGCAAATTAAACAATTTTCCCTTTATCCTTTGAGTCATTGATTATCCACAATGGCAGGTAGTTTTGTTGTTGTTGTTTTTGTTTTTCTAAAGGGGCTTTCAGCTTCTTTACACCCGTGTCACAAATGCAGTTCCTTCAGTTCACATCTTTCCTTATGAAGGTGTCAGTGTGGTGTGGGCTTTACTTTGTTTTTAGGGATTTGATCTTCTCGCCTTATTGATTCATTAAAAATTTGAATCATATATGGTTTTGTAATATAGGTACACTATTAAATTGTATTGGTATATTTTGCTAGATTTTGGAGGAAGTGGGTGTA
Source organism: Ailuropoda melanoleuca (assembly GCF_002007445.2). Classification (NCBI taxonomy): domain Eukaryota; kingdom Metazoa; phylum Chordata; class Mammalia; order Carnivora; family Ursidae; genus Ailuropoda; species Ailuropoda melanoleuca. The sequence continues at coordinate 39,448,001 of NC_048223.1, forward strand.
AATTTGCTTTTGTGTCATTATTTCCTCCCTTTTTCATAATCTTGCTCTTGGTCGTTAAGTGATGACAAAGGCTAATCAAGCAAGCTATAATTTTCATCATGGAAATTAAAGACCCTGTGGTCTTTGAGCCTATTGAAAAGACTCCTGTACATCACAGGAAGCCCTTTGTCACAGTGCAGATAGTATAGCACCATCTTTTCGAATTATTGGTCTCTTCTATCATAACAGAGTAACTATCCACATTATATGACAGCAGCGGGAGAGAACATTTCGGTAAAGACATGATAAATTAATTCAACAGAAAAAATTTATTGAATTCTAACTCGGGGACGTGACTTAGGAAATGATGAGCAAAATAGACATCACCCTGACGCAGCTTACAGTCTAGTGAAACAGATGGGCATGTAGTCATACAAACTATAGGAAATTACAATTATGTTAATTGCTAGTGAATAGACGGGCATATTGCTAAATGCCATAATGCTGAGATTCAAACTCATCTGGAAAATTAGGGAAGGCTAGTTTGAGGAAGTAAAAATTGAGCTGAGGTCTAAAGGAATAGATAGAGTTAACTAGAGAGAGAGAGAGAAAGTTTTTATGTTGAGGGAGAATTCTTTTAGTAATTCAGGTTTCAGGTTGAGGGAAGGAAGAGCTATGTGCAAAGACAGTGTGGTGGAAGAGAACATACAGCATCGAGGAGCTGGGAAAAGTGTCACCGTGGTAGAACAAAAGAGCTGGGGTGTGGGTGGTGTAAATTGAAGATGTGGAGTGGACATGGTGTAAATTGAAGCTGAAGAGGCAAGTATGGGCCGAATAGTGCAAAACCCAAAGAACATTTTAAGAAATTTGTACTTTATCCTAAAGCAATGGAATGACAAACAGAAAGAAATGAAAGGGGGAGTTTTGTTTTTTAATACAACTTTAGCTTTCGAATACATAAAGGATTGGAAGAATGAAGGGTACATCATTCATCATAGTAACCTAACCTTTATCTTTTAAACTCATCTATTCTCAAGATCTGCTTGTGGTCTTCAGCATCTAGCTATTTATACTGATGAATTCAGGCTTTGCAAATACATTGATATTTGATCTCTTCCTCTAATTGATACAGCAATTCTTCATATCAATTAGGGACAAGGTAGAAAACATTCTAAAAGAAAATGATTTGAGGCTATTCTACGGTGTCTCTGTTTAAGAGGGAGCAGATTCAAGAGCTGTAAAATTGCTTAATGTAGGTCATTAGGGAGGAGAAATAATACCTAAGATTCCAGAGTCCTGGCTTATGTAAGACGCCTAGATCTTCCCTCTACTTTAGACGGAAACTATCCTAACAATTATGAGATGCAACTTAAGACAATTTGGAGTCTATAAACGAGTTTCTCAGAAACAACTTGGTTTGAAGTAAAAGAATAAAGATCATTTCATTAAGTCAACATTAACAAAATGCTGAAGTATTTAGTCATGTAAGGCCAATAAGCCCAAGACAATTAAAACAGAAAAAAAGAAGCCCCGTTAGGGAGGAAAGAATATAGATTCTTAAAACATAATCTTATTAATTCCAAACCTAACCACCTTTTTGTTGGTATAGTTTGAGTTACTGTATTTCACTGTAGATAGAGATGTCACTCTTCTTTAATACAGGGACTTAATCAATTATAACATTATATACTCTGAAGTCTAAAGTATAGTGGTTTTTACATAGTAAGAGCTTATGTGATCTTTTTTGAACAAGTATAGTTATTTCTGAATATTTTGATCAGACTTCCCAAGAAGTAGTCTAAATTAATGAGCCCTAGTTGTTTGAAAGAAAATAGCCTTTCTGAGAGACAATGGAATAGACATAAATGATCACTTCCCCTGAAAAATTCATTCTGCAGATGTACAATAAGAAAATCCCAGACCAATGCACAAGGGGAGAATTTTACTGTCAGTCAGTTGGTCTGGTAGGCCCCAATTTGAAGTAGTTGCATTCAATGAAATGTATAAATTAATTTTTCTATACTATAGTGTATTGTTAAAACTCCAAAAAATTTGAAATTTATCTCCAGAGCTTTGCCTTTCCCCACTCAGTTGGCTCTTGTTATAAGAATATCATTATCTTTTTAAATTACTTAATTATTAGAAAACATACTCCACTTCAAAGCTCTTGGTGAAATTACTTCTTTAAAAGTATCATTTATGTGCTGTGATGTAGACAGTAGCCAAAATCAGTACTCACCCTGTATGCCAGCTATCCCAATTTAAGAGATATGCATAGCATTTGCCTTATCAAAAGATAAATGTCAGTGAAGAGAGAAAAGAAGAAAAAGAGCAAAGAAAAGAAGTTAAGAAAAATAACTTATTTTCATCTCTTTATAGCTATAAAATATATTAAATATATAAATACATTAGTGGTGAACACACTGAAAGGTGGCTTTCAAGATTCCTATCTTCTCATTCATGCCCTGTGACATTTCTTCCCCTCGACAGTGTTCGGGACTGGTGACTTGCTTCTATTCAATAGAATATGGAAAAGGTGATAAGATGTCACTATCATGATAATCTTACATAAGATTTTAACCCATTTTACTAGGAGACTTTCTTTCTTGCAGGCTTTGAGAAGCAAACAGATACCTTTTTTTATTATTTAAATTCAACTTAGGTAACATATACTATATTACTGTTTTAGGTGTAGAATTTAGTGATGCCATCAGTTGCATGTAACAACCAGGCTCATTACAGAAGATGCTCTCCTTAATGCCCATCACTCAATTATCCCATCCTCCCACCCACCTCCCCTCTAGCAACCTTCAGTTTGTTTCCTGGAGTTAAGAGTCTCTTACGGTTTTCTTCCCTCTCTGTTTTCATCTTATTTTTCCTTCCCTTACCCTATGTTCATCTGTTTTGTTTTTTTAAATTCCACACAATAGGGAAATCATATGGTATTTGTCTTTCTTGACTGACTTATTTTGCTTAGCATAATACCCTCTAATTCTGTCCACATTGTTGCAAATGGCAAAATTTCATTCTTTTTGATGGCTGAGTAATATTCTATTATATATATACTACATCTTCTTTATTCATTCACCAGTCGTTGGACATTTGGGCTCTTTCCATAGTTTGCCTATTGTGGACATTGCTGCTATAAGTATCAGGGAGCATGTGCCCCATCGAATCAGTATTTTTGTACCTTTTGGGTGATTACCTAGTAGTGCAATTGCTGGGTCATAGAGTAGCTCTATTTTTAACTTTTTGAGGAACCTCCATACTACTTTCCAGAGTGGCTGCACCAGCTTGCATTCCCACCAGCAGTGTAAGAGGGTTCCTGTTTCTCTGCATCCTCAACAACATCTGTTGTTTCCCAACTTGTTAATTTTAGTCATTCTGACCAGTGTGCGGTGGTATTACTTTGTGGTTTTGATTTGTATTTCCCTGATGCTGAGTGATGTTGAATATTTTTTCGTGTATCTGGTAGCCATCTGTATGTCTTCATGTCTTCTGCCCATTTCTTGACTGGATTATTTGGTTTTTGGGTGTTGAGTTTGATAAGTTCTTTATAGATTTTGGATACTATCCCTTTACCTGATAAGTCATATGGAAATACCTTCTCCCATTCTGTAGGTTGCCTCTTAGTTTTGTTGACCCTTTCCTTTGCTGTGCAAAAGCTTTTTATCCTGATGAAGTCCCAATAGTTCATCTCTGCTTTTGTTTCCCTTGCCGTTGGAGACGTGTCTAGCAAGAAGGTGCTGTGCCTGGGGTTGAAGAGGTTGCTGCCTGTGTTCTCCAGGATTTTGCTGGATTTCTGTCTCACATTTGGGTCTTTCATCCATTTTGAGTTTGTTTTTGTGTATGGTGTGAGAAAGTGTCCAGTTACATTCTTCTGCCTGTGGCTGTCCAATTTTCCCAACACCATTTGTTGAAGAGACTTCTTTTCCTTTGGATATTCTTTCCTGCTTTGTCAAAGATTAGTTGACCACAGAGTTAAGGGTCCATTTCTGGGTTGTGTATTGTGTTCCATTGATCCATGTGTGTTTTTGTGCCGGTATCATACTATCTTGATGATTACAGATTTGTAATACAACTTGAAGTCCGAAATTGTGATGCTTCCAGCTTTGGTTTTCATTTTCAACATTCCTTTGGCTATTCAGAGTCTTTGCTGGTTCCATACATATTTTAGGATTGTTTGTTCCAGCTCTGTGAAAAATGCTGATGGTAATTTGATAGAGATTGCATTAAATGTATAGATTGCTCTAGGGGGCATAGACATTTTAACAATATTTATTCTTCCAATCCATGAGCAAGGAATGTTTTTCCATTTCTTTGAGTCTCGTCAATTTCTTTCATGAATGTTCTATAGTTTTCAGAGTACAGATCATTTACCTCTTTGGTTAGGTTTATTCATAAGTATCTTATGGTTTTTGGTGCAATTTTAAATGGAATGAATTCCTTGATTTTTCTTTTTTTTGCCTCATTGTTAGTGTATGGAAATGCAACTTCTGTGCATTGATTTTATATCCTGTGACTTTGCTGAATTCCTGTATCAGTTCTAGTAATTTTTTGATGTAGTCTTTTGGGTTTTCTACATAGAGTATCATGTCATCTGCAAAGAGTGAAAGTTTGACTTCTTTCTTGCCTATTTGGATGCTTTTATTTCTTTTTGTTGTCTGATTGCCGAGGCTAGGACTTCCATTCCAGTGTTGAACAGTGGTGGTGAGAGTGGCCATCCCTGTTGTGTTCCTGACGTTAGGGGAAATCTCTCAGTTTCTCCCCATTGAGAACGATATTTGCTGTGGGTCTTTCATACATGGCTTTTATGATATTGGGGTAATGTTCCCTCTATACCTACACAGCACGGAGTTTTCATCAAGAAATAATGCTGTATTTTGTCAAATGCTTTTTCTGTATCTATTGAGAGGATCATATGTTTATTGACCTTTCTTTTATTAATGTGGTATATCACATTGATTGATTTGCAGATGTTGAATCACCCCTATAGCCCAGGAATAAATCCCATTTGGTCATGGTGAATAATCTTTTTAATGTACTGTTGGATCATATTAGCTAGTATCTTGGTGAGAATATTTGCATCCATGTTCATTGGGGATATTGGTCTGCAGTTCTCTTTTTTAATGGGGTCCTTGGTTTTGGGATCAATGTAAAGTTGGCCTCATAGAATGAGTTTAGAAGTTTTTGCAATTATGTTGAGACAGCCTGGGGCAAGACACAGATGATGGCCTCCAGCTGACAGCCAACAAGAGATGGAGGTCCAATAGCCAAGGGACTAAATGCTGCCAACAATCACATGACCTTGGAAGTGTACTCTTCCCAACTGAGCTTCAAATGAGACTGCAGCCCCAACCAACACTTTTGTGAGATCCTAATGCAGACCACCCAGTTAAGCTGTTCCAAGACTCTTACCCACTAAACTATGAGGTAATAAAGGAGTGTTATTTTCAGCCACAAGTTTGTGATAACATTGTTATACAGCAGTATATAATGAATATAACATTCAATAAAATTTTATATATTTATATTTTTAAATATGAAATATTATTTTGTCTTAAGCATCACAGTAGGTTAACTTCCACAGTATTTCATCTGGAAAATGACCAAAAATGTAGTACTCAAATGAAAGGGGTTTTTGTTACTCAACACATATTTTTGAGTGATTTCTATTATTATATTCTTGTATATCTGGGATAAGCCAAACTTGCTCATCAACATTAAATTTAGAAGACTACGCAGTTTTGGTGCAATGTTGGATTTGATTTTGTAACGTCGTGTTTAAAAATTTTACAGCGATGTACATAAGTAAATTTGACTTGAATTATAAAAGTCAGAGAATGGCAAAGAAAAAGGAAAAACAGGTGTGCTCTGTCATGTTTGATTTGTTTTTGAGAATATATTTATTTGATACTTACTCTTGAATAATGTTTCTGGATATAAAATTTCAGGTTGGTGATTGTCCTCATAATTTTAGAAATATAGCTGAACACTTTTAACCTTTGTTTTCCTTTTGAGAAATCTGTGCCATTCTTATGATCTGATATTTACTTCCTGTCTTTAAGATTTCTTTTTCTTTAGTGTTCCACACTTTACCTAGTAGGAGAGGATTCCTTTTTATTTACTGTGTTTGGGATCCATTATGCTTCATAAATCTAAAAAGTCATGCTTTTCGTTAATCCTATATAAGCGTATCTTTGTTTCTTTGAATGTTCTTTTGTTCCAGTTCCCTACATTCTTTTTTTATGGAGCACTCATTATTGTGTATGCTAAGTTTTATTTTTATATCTTCTCTCACTTTTCTTAAATTATTTCATTTTTCTAACCTTTTAATTCTTTCTTTTTTAGCATAATGGCCTTATCTATGTTCCACTTCACCAATGATTTTATACTTTTTATAACTTGTATACATCATATCTAAACATTTAAGTGTACCTATGATATATATGTGCATATACCTATATATTCAATTATAGAATTTTATGTTGTCCCTTTTCTCTTCTTCCTCCTGATAGTACATTATTTATTTCTTACAGTTTTTATTTAATTTTTTAGCTTTGGTCTTTTTAATCCTATTTTAACAAATTGTTTAATAAACTAAATCACTTGAATAACAATGTTATCTGTATATCTTGATTGTCACGCACTATCTTGTAATTGTTGTGTGGATCTTGCACTCATGACAATTCTGTAGATCTGGGTTAAGGATGCATGGCTGCCTCTGCCAGGTGTTCCAGGAGTACGACCATGTTTATGTTAGTTTCTTTGTTAAGAATTTCCAGACCACCCAGACTATTTAAATTGGAATCTCAAATCCAGGCAAAGTGACCTAAGTAAATTCTAAGTAGATCTTGTTTTCGTTTTTGTGCAACTCCAACCACCTCCTTTGTCCTCCCTGCATCAGCTGAAAAAGGTTGACTTCTCCCCTACTCTTTGACTGCACATGGGCTGCTCTGATGTATCCTACTTTAAGAGGCAGTCTCAGTTCCAGGGCCACCCCTTGAAAGGGCAGAATATTCCAGCTCCTCTCCCTGATTGTGGAGTGTGGTTTCCTCTTATCCCCTTACTGCAGGGAAGCTGCAGAAGTAGATTGTGAAATTGCTTTTCTGGTTTTCAGTTTTCTTTATTCCTTCCTGATCCTTGGCAATTTTCTTTGGAGGCTTGTTGAGGCCATTTGTGCATTTAAAAGACTATTTGTTATATTTTATCTAACATTTCTAGTTATTTCTATATAGAGCTTTCTCAGAGTATCCAGTTTTCCAGAAAGCCTTTCAAAGGTGCAGATAGCAGTTTAACCCTGTCTTAAAGAGGTACTGCACTGATATTAGGGATGTGCATAGGATAGAATATACCCTTTCTCCATAACAATTTCTTTTGTAAAGTACAATACTTTTTCAGTTTGTATGATGCTGGGCTTTCAATTAACTTACTGTGAATAATCACTTACCAACACAAAGACAGAAAATAAGCTGACATCGATAAAAAGACGTGCAAGTACACACTACAGTTCCATTTCTATGCAGTTTAAGAACATACAAAACCCATCAATGGTTATAGAGGCCAGATGGAATTACCTCTGGGTTTAGTGACCAGGTAGAAGTTCAAGGGAGACTTCTGGAGTGTTGCAACATTTACATCCTGATCACACTGGTGATTACATGGGTGTTTACTTACACACAAATTCATCACACTGTATACTTAAGATGATTATACTTTATGACATATTTGTTATAGCTCATTTTTTTTGAGAAAAAGACACCCAAGATGACTTAGGTAAGCCATACTCAGAAATTTCAGAACCATTCGATTGATCTTAACCCCACTATTTATTTTTTACTTTATTTTAGCTTTTAAATTATTAAACACTTTCAAATGTTAATGATTTCCTCAAAATTGAGGCCCTGACATTGTAAGAATTAGTGTCCTTTTCTAGAAGTGGAGGTTGGAATTCAGATTCTGCATAAACTGACACTCTTTCCATTCAGGTCTTGACAGTCATTATTAATCTAACACAGTTTCCTTTCTCCTGTTTTGTACAAAGCCCTATAATCCATCTGAACATAGCTAATCTGGCAGCCATCACCAATCAATTAGGGTTGGAGAGAGGTAGCTGTATTTGAACTGCCTGGACTGGATAATCTCTAAGGGAAGGTCAGTGTCATCTTCTATGGCTATGAGTGACTTATTTTGACTGACTATCAGTAAGTGAAGAGGTAAGCTTCAGGAGAAAGTGAGTATTTATTGTTTACCTTTTGTTTTTCAAAGCAAGCATTCCTATGGTGATTTGTTAATTGCTAAGAATTTGTTCTTGAAACTCAATATAATACTGGTTTCTTTTTAAATTTAGTCATCTCCAGGATGTTGATTATGCTGAGTTGATCAATTCCAGTAAAGTACAGAAGGTTAAAGGAAAAAAGCTAACAAAGAAAACCATTGGCTCACAATTTATAATAATTTGGGAACACTGTGATCCACTCCAAGGTTTGCTCCAATTGCATCAGTATGAGTTGCTTCCTCTCTTTGGGCTACATGGTCTAAGTAAAGCGTCATGGGTCTTTATTATATGGTTGGCAGAAGTGATAGAAGTATGGGGGGAAAATGGTAGAAAGCAGCAGCAAAAAAGGGAACATCGGTCTCTTTGGCTGTCCTTGGTTTGCCATATCACAAAGTTAGAAGACTTGAACCTTTGTTAAATACTGTTTTGAGACCAATTATTTGCTCTAATTCCATTTCAAGGAAGACCTCTAAGAGGAATCAAATTTCAGAGTCGACTGATTTTGTGTTTTGTTCCTTTTATTGAAGCCTATGATTTTCAGTTACAAATTATTAATCCTTAAAAAAATGTCTCTAATATTTATAAGTCCATATATTGTTTTTGTCTTCATGCGTGCCATCTTTTAAAAGAAGCATGTTCACTCAAAAGCTGCATTTATTTACTAATACATGTTTTGCCAATTTTTATAAACCACAGAATGTTGTTTTGTTCTCCCTCCCCCCCACAGAATGTTGCTTCTCGTTTGGGTTCTCCTACAAAGACTGTCTGAGAAAAGGACTCCAGTACTAGAGGTTGACTAGGGAAGGGATCCCAAGAAGCAGGAATGAGGGAATAGAGAAAGAAAGAGAAGGAAGAAAAGCCAGATAAAGTTTTGTTATCAATGTCCTTCCTATAAGCAAAAGGGGTCTACCCTTTGATTCTACCAGGCCCCCCTGAGGAGCTGGTAGGATATCTCCCAAGATTGCCCATCTGAAGATGGAAAGCCAACCTGGGCATTAATCCACTGGCCCCACCTCCTTGGATGAGGGTTACTTCTAAGGCATTAAGGAATTAATGTACTTCCAGAATAAGCTTGTAAGCCCAGCCCAGAGAGAACAGGAACTTTAGAAAACTAGGCCCTTAGCAGAATCCAGAGGCCTTGTTGCTTTATATGCCAGCAGTGCAAGGTGGGTGGGCCCAAACTCAGACAAAGGCAAATACCACATGATTTCACTTACACATGGAATCTAACAAACAAAACAAATGAACAAACAAACTGTCTCAAATACAGAGAACAAGTGGTTGCCAGAGGGGAGGTTAGTGGAGGGGGAAGGGCAAAAGAGGTGAAGAGGATTAAGATGTACAAACTTCCAGCTATGAAATAAATAAGTACCACTTATTGGAGATGGTGAATTACCATCTTTGGAATGAAAATTACCACTTTGGGAATACAGGCAATGGCACTGTACTAGAGGTGTGTGGCAACAGAAGTAACAGATGGAGCTACACTTGTGCTGAGTGGAGCATAACACATAGAGTTGCCAAATCACTACGTTGTACACCTGAAACTGATGTAACATTGTGTGCCAGCTCTACTTCGATTATCAATCAACCCATCAACCATAGAGATGAAAAGTACATCATATGGAATATAGTCAATGGTATTATCATAGTGCTGCGTCTTGAGCATTGAGTAATGTAGAGAGTTGTGAAATTACAACATGGTGCACCTGAAAATAATGTAGCACTATATGCCAACTATACTTCAATAATACATAAAGTAAATAAAAAGTAAAATATAAAAACAAGAACTGGCCCTGGGGCTGTAGCTGAAATCAGAGGTGGGTTAAGGGGATACATCACACGGTAACAATACAGCAAGGACTTCTTATTAATCGGAGAGAGACGGTGATCCTTACTAAGGCAGCAAGAGTCTATGCAAAAGCAAGTGAATTTGACAAGTTAGGGAAATTTACACCAATTATTCAATTTTTTTTTTTATTACTTCCTATAGCATTTCTAACTGTTGCAGCCAGGCTTGGACTTTGCTGAAGAGCTGAAAACTGCATCCATGTTCAATCCTTCTTCTTCCCCTGGGAGTACCAATTTTTCACATCAGGAATTTCAGCTAAGCAATCAAACGAAACTCTCAGACTGTACTAAGGAGGACATGTAGTTAAACTTCCTGACAGAAGTTACCTTTTGAAAGAAGGTCCTGGTTAACCCATATAAATCTCTACAAGGCAGCATGAAATAATCAAGTGAGAATATGTGTGTCATATGTAAAGTCAAAGATGGGTATGTTTGCTGTTCTTTTCTCTTTTTGGAAAAGGGGGTGTTTGACATGTGGGTGTGTTTTCTTTGTTTTATTCACTATATTCCTATTGAAAAAATGATGTGAGAAAATGAGTACTTTTTTGAGGGACTTCATTTTTTTAGAGCAGTTTTACAGTCACGGTAAAAGTGAGAAAAAGGCATAGAGATTTCCTGTATACTCCTTCTTGTCCCCAGATGCATATCTCCCCCATTATCAATAGCACTCACTGGAGCGATACACTTGTTATAGTTGATGAACCCACACTGACACATCATAATCATCCAACGTCCATATTTCTCATTATGACACATCATAATCATCCAACGTCCATATTTCTCATTAGGGTGTTGTGCATTCTATGGGTTTGGAATAATCTACAATGACAAGTACCCTTCATTATAATATCACCCAGAATATTTTTACTGCCCTGAAAATCCTCTCTGCTCCAACTACTCATTACCCACCCCTACCCCAGCCTCTGGAAACCACTGATCTTTTTACTGTCTCTATAATTTTTAATTTATAATTTTATAAATTCAGTTATATTTGGATAACAAGTGCTCTCCAAACTTCATATCAAGGTAGTATCCAAGTAGATGGCATTTATTTCATCCCATAAAATTCCATTTTCCTTTACAAAAATGTGTTAATTGCTACAGTAATTGTGAAATATTATTATTTCTTTAAAAATAATATGCTATTTCTCTCCATTTATATTTTTTTTACATGGGTCAGTTAGTAACGTAAATAAAGATTATAATGGAATTGCCGTTTCAAATACATTTAATTGAAACTGGAATAATCTGAGTAACAAGATTGTTTTCCAACTGTTACAATCAAGATACAACTTAGAAAACTATCATCTGATGACGTTGCTTGAATTTATACCTAACTGATGCTTTTATTTGCAAATAAAATAGCATATAGCACTTTCAATATTTTCTTTTTAATATACTTTTCAAACAACCTTCATAAGCATTTTTTTTAAGATAATCCTTAGGGCACCTGGGTGGCTCAGTTGGTTAATCGGCTGCCTTCAGCTCAGGTCATGATCCCAGGGTTCTGGGATCAAGTCCCACATCAGGCTCCTTGCTCAGCAGGAGCATGCTTCTCCCTCTCCCTGCAGCTCTCCCTGCTTGTGCTCTCTCTCTCTGTCAAATAAATCAATAAAATCTTAAAAAAAAAGATATTAATCCTCATGAAATTCTTGAGAAACACCTAGATACTTTGTAGATTCTATCAGAAATGCAGTGTTCAGGAATGCTTACCATAGTATTGTTTATAGCTGAAATACAAATTTTAATTGAGGATTGGTTAAATTTCATATGGCTCACTGACTCCATAAAATATTCTGCAAGCACTAAAATTATGTTTTGAGAAATATTTAATCACATGGAAAATGATAATGATATATATACATATCATCATGAAAGTAAAATCTTCACTTTGTAAAATCCATGGACATAAGTAAGTAATTGACATCATTTGGAACACGTATCAATATATTAATTAAAACACTGAAATTTAAATTTTATTTGTATGTTTTTCTATATTTTCCATTTTTTCATAATTTATATCCATACCTGTATTAATCATTTAAAAAGAAGAGCCAGCTGAACATCCCCACCTAAATTTAAACTTGAATTTTAAAACCTGAATCCACTTGGCCACAGTTATCCAATGCTGTTGGGGAAGGTCATCAAAAAGATGTGACCACTGGTTGACCCATGAGCTAGACCTGGGCACGTAGAAGTCCTCACCCCCTCGCCTGCCTTTGGAATGTGGGTTCTGCTTGCCTTTCCTGCTCCCAGAGGCTGCTCCAAGCACATGGCCTTGAGATGGTGATGTGGTGTTTAGAGCATCTGCACAGTATATGGGACTGAAAACCCCTTTATAAACTTCTACGATGTGGCAAGTGGGTGTGGGGATCCACTTTTCTTGCTGCTCTCCGAGACAAGCCTCCTGTGTAAGTTCCCTTTGCTTACTGTGCCTGCCACCTACCGACCTAGAGGGGCCCGCCTCTTTCTTTATCTCTCTCTGCCCTCTGCGTACAGGGGGTCGGCTTCAGATTATACCTGGGACGTTCCAAGGAGGTTACAAACCAACAAGTGCCCAGTGTACCTTGGAGATGTTGAAAATCAGAAAAAAGAAAGAAAAAATTTGAAAGAATTACCAGTTTTAATAAACCAGACATTACCTGTAAAATTATGATGGTAAGTGATAAAAGCTTACTTTCCACACTATGAAGGGTCAGTCACCTCACCCAATCCCTGAATACCGTGTCTAAGTAAGACCCGCTTCTCTATTCTATGACTTAAAATATCAAACTTAGTGATGTTAAACCAAGATGGTTTCTGTTTCTGTTTGTGAGGGAGTAGGGTAATAAATCCCTAATTTTTTCTCATTAATTTTTGTATAATATATGCAGAATATTTTGCCCCATTACTGAAAGTAATACTAAGCAAGATACAATTGTATTATCCAGGAGACCCTACACTCACAGTGCAGTTAATATCTCACTCTGCCATTGATGAATGCAGAAAATGAAGTTTTTCCTTTTTTTCAAGTATTTTGTTTGTAAAAAGAAAATCCATGCTGACTGAAATTTTTTTAGAACAAAATGACAAGCACAGTAACTTAGCTGTTCAGAGCAAGAGTTTCTATTATATCATATCCCCTATTTGCTACATTATCATAGGAACATTCATTCATCCATTTATTTATCTTTTTTAATTAATTAATTAATTAATTAATTTTTTTAAAGATTTCATTTATTTATACGAAAGAGATAGAGACAGCCAGTGAGAGAGGGAACACAAGCAGGGGGAGTGGGAGAGGAAGAAGCAGGCTCATAGCAGAGGAGCCTGATGTGGGGCTCGATCCCACAACGCCGGGATCACGCCCTGAGCCGAAGGCAGACGCTTAACTGCTGTGCCGCCCAGGCGCCCCTATTTATCTTTTTTTAAAGCAAATATTTTATTTGCACCTGAGAGGCACTCTAACTTGGTGATTGGATATGAACTCTGAACTGGGTCACCTGGGTTCAGGTCTGTTCTGTAGTATTTTTACTGTGTGACTTTGACTAAGTTACTTATCCTCTTCTGCCTCCATTTTCTCATCTGCGAATAAGAATAAAAAAGAATTCTCTCATAAGGTTGTTATAAAATTATATGGATGGATGGATGAATAAATATATACATACATATACAGAAAGATAGATAATAGTTCACAGTAGCACACAGTAACATAAGTGACTGCCATGAGTACTACTATATGCTCTTTGGGTTTTCTTTTCTATAAAATGCAGTTAATAATACCTATCTTAGAATGTTACTGTTTGTCAAGTCTTGGTGTGGTGATTAGCAATTAATAAGAGCTCAGTGGACTTACATGTCACCAGTGAGATCACCTTATTTTATTTTATTTTATTTTATTTTATTTTATTTTATTTTATTTTATTTTTGAGGTTGCTAATCAGCTGAATTTATTTTTTTTAAATTTTTATTATTTTTTAAAATATGTTTTATTATATTATGTTAGTCATCATACAGTACATCCCTGGTTTTTGATGTAAAGTTTGATGATTCATTAGTTACCATATTTTATTTTATATGTAAAAAGTGGAGGCAAGGGATTTCTTTTCTTTTCTTTTCTTTTTTTTAAGATTTTATTTATTTATTTGACAGAGAGAGAGACAGCAAGCAAGAGAGGGAACACAAGCAGGGGGAGTGGGAGAGGAAGAAGCAGGCTTCCAGCAGGGAGCCGGATGCTGGCTTGATACCAGAACGCTGGGATCAGGCCATGAGCCAAAGGCAGACGCCCAAAGACTGCGCTACCCAGGTGCCCCGAGGTAAGGAATTTCTAAAGCTGCTTGAAATGCTGGCATTTCTCAGGTCCTGCCGGAAGCCTGGTTTACCAATACAAGATGGTCTATTGCTAAGAGTTGATAAAGAGAACTCAGGCATTCCAGCCACAGAGCTTACTTTGCAAGGGTCAGAGAGCTTTGGCAACTAAATGATTGTTTGGACATAAGGAGTCTACTGCTGAATATTCTTTTTAAATCTTCCTCCAAGTCTGAAAGTCACATGTCACATATGTCAAAAGACTGAGGACATTCTCTTCTTTTGAAAATAACAATAAACTAAAAGCACGGGATTTTTTTTGCAGAATCAACTATTTCTCTATTGTTCCCATGAGGATGGCGTCAATCACGTGCAGATGAGAAGACTGAGTCACAGCAAGGAAACAAGTGATAAAGTCAAAATTCAGACTCAGATGTGTGGATGCCCAGGTAACTCAGAGCTGCTCTAACAAATGAATACTTATCCTGGATCAGCTTTGGGGTACGTGACCTTGGGCAAATCACTCAAGTTCTGTGAACCTCAGTATCCTCAAGCGTCTCAATACAATCTCTGCTTTGCCCATCCAATATGGCTATTAGGAGGACCATCAATGAGTCTGCTTGTCTGCTTCATACTTACTCTGGACAGTTTTTTTTTTTTCTTTTGAGAGAGAGAGAGAGAGAGAGAGAGAGAGAAAACCTTAAACAGACTCCACACTCAGCATGAGCCCAACTTAGGGCTCAGTCTCACGACCTTGAGATCATGACCTGACCAAAATCAAGAGTCAGATCCTTAACTAACTGAGCCATCCAAAAAACCCCTAGACAACTACTTTTTTAAAAAAATATATTGCTATTGTCCTGGATCATCCTGTTGCCCCCACCCTCAATATTAAGAAAAATAAATTTAATTTTTTAAAATTAAAATAAATAAAGGGTTTTTTTTTTGCCCCACAAGTCAATCATATTTGTTGAGAATTTTTTGGGTTCTCCTGGGTCTTCTGCAATAAGGTACACAGCTTTAGAAACAAGGGAAAAACAGAATTTTTCCAACATGGTTTTGTTGTGAGTTGCACATAGAAATCGATGACTGCTTGTGTGTGAATAAGGAGGTCAGTTTAACAAAGGGGGACATTCCAATACTGATGCCTACACCCCTGGCCCAGCTGCCCTGAAAATGCATCTACTCTCTCAGGGTGCCCACCATCACTCAGGACCCCACAGCCTCTGCCCATCTGTCCTAGATTTCCCTTTAGCAACAGGTGCATGCATAACTGAGAGATGGTTTTATTGCATCTTGATGTCATGACTGCAGCTGCTGGAATATAAATCAACTGGAGGACACTTTTTTAATCTAAGCAAGAGGTATAAGGAGAAAATGTCTTAATATTTTCTAGTTTTTTAACAGACTAGGAGACTGTGAAAACTTTCTCTACAACTGATTTTAGCATCTCAAGTAAGACTAAAGTCATTGATGTCTTTGTGGATATCACGTAGCCATTAAAGGAGGAATAAACTAAGTGTAGAACATATTAGCAGGGGTTAAAGCATGGTAGTCAATTATTATTTTTGCAGATGTGTGAATTTCACTCCAATAGTATCCTTTTTTGCCCCTTCTTTTACTTCTCTTTAACTTTTGTACCATGCAACACTGAGAGGTTATAGTCATTGAAACTAGTTCATCTGCAGGCAAAGGAAACCCTAAAACTGCTAGTTAAACAGCATGCTTTTCATTTGCACTAAATAAGATAAGAGAAGAAAAGATGCTATCCTTGGACTCTTAGAAAACTGTTGTGTGTGTGCATTACCAAAGTTCTTTTCTTCTTTCTCTCTGTATGTGTGTGTGTGTGTGTGTGTTCACCATTGCTAAAATTGTGAGGTTTAATTTGGTGGTGCAATCTTTAGTCTGTACCTAATAGGAAAATTAGCTATGGCTCTGAGGAGCTTTCAAAGACTGGCTACAACAATGGGGTATTACACTCTGCCCCCATCCAGTCTTTGCAAATGGAAGAAACTGAATTTTAAGTAACTCTTTCAATACCTCCTTTTCGACACATGTTTAATAGTACGTGTCCTTTAACCAAAGAACACAGATGGTACAATGAGGTTTTAATTAGATTTCACGTTCAATGCAATTAGTTACAGTTGCAAATGCAAAATCTACAATAGAGCATTAAGAAATAACTTTATCAAGTCACTTCAATTTGTTAGGTCACTGGCCTTTGTGGATTGTAGTGGGCTCATAACAGCTCAAGATAACAGTAGTGTGAATTCATATTTAAAACACATGCCATGGGTCAAAATTGTGTCTGATTCGCACGTCCAGCAATGGTCTTTCTCAACTTCTCTGGAAATGAAAATGTGAATAAAGATGAAAATCTCACCAACACTGATAGGAAACCTCATTTCAGAATCTGGAGGGAGCTTATTCTAAAAATGAGGTCAGTTGAACTGGATTAGAAGTTAAGTGCAGCTGCAGACATCCAAAATGCACCTCATGACATAAGTGGACTAGTGTTCATAAAAAAGAATTTGGGAGGGGATGGGTGGCAGCACAGGAGTTACAGAGACAATTGGCATATCGCCCACAATTTTGTCTTGACCAAATATTCAAAAAGTAAATAAGAAAAATTGCATGTCCACTTAGGCCTCTCCTGCTCCTACCGTTACTGTGAGATGTCTGAACATTGTTTACTTACTATGCCTCAATAGTGCCTCCTGCTTCCATGCCCTCATCCTCAGTTAAAAAATGCATTCAAAGCAGGAATCAGGGTGGGAAAAATAGGCCTCAGAAGTAGGGTGGGAATGGTCAGAGAATTAGTTATTACATCTTGATGGACTGTAGCTCCCCCAATTAAACCAGGAGATGCTGACAAGGAAGATCCTATTAGCAGGGCATGCTGAAAGCAGTGATGGTCCCTATACTGTAGTTATCTCAGAAAAATAGAGAAAGAAGAGGTGGGGACAGACAATGATTTCATATCAGTCAATTAGAGACACACGGAATGAGAAATAGGAAATATGTTTCTGGGGACATACCAACTTTGATTAGCTGATAGTGTGGGTCCTGGGTCACTGTGTTTAAAAAAACTCTGTTGGGGCGCCTGGGTGGCACAGCGGTTAAGCGTCTGCCTTCGGCTCAGGGCGTGATCCCGGCGTTGTGGGATCGAGCCCCACATCAGGCTCCTCTGCTATGAGCCTGCTTCTTCCTCCCACTCCCCTTGCTTGTGTTCCCTCTCTCGCTGGCTGTCTCTATCTCTGTCAAATAAATAAATAAAATCTTTAAAATAAAAAAAAATAAAAAAACTAAAAAAACTCTGTTCATTCTTAGTAGGAAGAATTGTATGACAAATTATCACTGTCTACCATGGGTGAAGGGGGGATGATCGACTGTAAAGTCCCATGTACTTAAAAATCATCTAAATATCTGCCCATAACATTTGATTCAATAAATCAAAGTGTACACATGGTAATGGTTAACTTGCATGTGTCAGCTAGGCTAGACCATGAGGTACCCAGATATTTGCTCAGAAATTATTCTAGGTGTTTCTGGGAAGGATTAATATTCAAATCAGTGAACTTAGAATAAATTTGATTGCTCTCCATGATGTGGGTGGGCCTCATCTAATCAGCTAAAAGTCTTAGGAGGTCAAGCAACCAACCTGCCCCTGAGTAAGAGAGAATTCTCCAGCTGACTGCCTTTATTTTTCATCTGCCACATTGAATCTTCCCACCTAATGGTCTTTGCATTGGAACATCAGTTCTCCCTGGGTCTCCTATATCCAGGTTCACCCTACAGATTTTGGATGTAACCAATCCTTGTAATTATGTGAGCCAATTCCTTATACTAAATCGATCTCTAACTCTGTCTCTCTCTCCCCCTGTACACATACATACACACACACACAGACACACACACACACTGATTGAATGAGGCTCACCCACATTATAAACCTCTCTGTGTGTGTTTTATACATATCTTATTAGTTTTGTTTCTCCAGAGAACCCTGACTTCTTATACATATTAATAAAGAACCATCTTATTATTAAAATCACATTGTAAAGAATATTTAAGCTCAGAAAACACTCACTATTTGGTGTAAAGTAAAAAGGGTGAAAATCAATACTGCCCATACAGTATTATTGCATTTTATAATATTTGTATGTAACACAAAGAAAGTTTGAAGGAAATTTAGTAAACATTAATAATAGCTACCTCTGGTTGTTAGGATTATTGGATAGTTTCATCTTTTTATTTGTCCAGATAGATTTCTAAATTCCTTATAGTGAATATGAAGTGCTCCTTAGTCAGTAGGAAAATGCTATTACTTTTTTAATCATGTAAGCAGCCAAAAAGTCAAGTATCATGGTTAAGATTTTGCTGCATACAAGGAAGAATAAAGAATAATTCAGTTCCCACAAGAACAAAAACAAAGCATATGTCAAAAACTTGAAGTAATAGTTTCTTTCAGCAGGTATCCCATTGAGCAGATGGTATTTAAGAAAAAAATCACTGCATCTTAATAGAAGACAGAGATACAATTTCCTCAAAAGGCAACATTGTAAAGATATGACATTTGGGGGCATCCCGTGCCTTTTTCCATTACCCCACTCTGTATAAATCTGTAGCTATTCCTTCCACAGAAACTTGTTTTCAGGAGACCAGGCATCCCTAATCTTCAATTCTTGGCGTGGTATAAAACACAAGACACAAATAGAATAAAAAGTTAAAAAAAAAAGAAAGACTCCATGTTTCCTGCTGTGGGCTTATGATTTACTCTTTTTTATTACAGATTGATAGAACACAGTTCAATGTAAAACTGAATAAAAATTCCTTCCCGGGACTGTTCTTCATTCATTCATTCATTCATTCATTCATTCATTCATTTCTTTTGAAGTAACATAACTTACCAAAAGCTAAATGTGTATGTGTCTGAATAATACAGATATACCTCTATATGTATATATTCGTATTTACTTATGTATTTGTATATAAACATGTCTATATGTGTGATATATGTGGTATATATATTATATATATTTTTTCTGTCTTCTTTCACCTTCTTTTACTTTCTTCCCTTCTCACCCTGGTGGTGACTCTAATTCTGTCTTCTTTACTTCTTAATCTTTAAATGAAGGGAACTTGTGAGCTGGCATTGGTTTCAGAAGTTTAGCACTTACAGATTGTTGAGTATTTTATTTGGCTTGTTTCCTCATGATTTGAAAAATAATAAACAATGAGCTGTTTCTCCTTCCTCCTCCCCTCTACCTTCCTCTCCTCCTTTTAGTTTTTGAGTATCTACTTTCTAGTATCTGAGTAATGTGCTGAGTGACTAACCATGGTTTCCAGGTGTAAATCTGAGATAACAAGTGCAACCTTGTAGGATAAATGAATATTCAGCAGCTAGTAAAGCTAATCTTCAGGATGGTTTGAGGTATTAGGAGCCCTGCTCAACACATGTACCCTTCCCTACCCTCTTCTCTCAGAGAAAGAATCTTTTTTCTTTTCTGTTTTCAACTGACCTTTTGTCTCTGTGTTGTAACTGTTTCTTTATCTTCTGTACTTTTCTCCCTCACCTGCTTTATAAACTCCATCTTCTTTCTTCATTCCTTTTCTACCTTCTCTATGCAGATTTGAGAAAAGGCATAAAAAGACCTGACCGCCATCAGGAACTAGGGATGGGTACAGCTCCCCGTTTGGCAGAAGCCCAAAAACCCCTCATACACCACAGAAGAAGAGCTTGGTTGGAGGCAGGTAAAAACAGAAGCTTACAAACTTGGCCATCGGGGGTGAATACTGATGGTACGAACGACTGCCTGTATGCCTTTGAGGAGGTTCCCTCACATTCTCCACTTCATTCCTTTTTCTGTAAAGTGGGAATAATAATAGTAGTTTCCCTATGGAGAAAATATTAGTTTTAAATGAATGAATATATGTGAGTAGACCAAATGAAATGGCTGGTTTTGTGGGCAAAAACTGACAAACATTAGCAGTTCCATATGTTTTAGCCAAATACGTAACTCTCTTGTGAGTGGATAAGGCCATTCACTCAGTAAATATTAGGATCCTTGTTAGTCGGACCATCACGCAAGAAACAACAACAAAGTAAAATGTCTCCTCTAGAGTACCAGTGGTGTCTGAATGGATCTGGGGGTGTGGGCATTTTACTGGACAGAAGGTGTGTAGTGGGTGGAACAGCAGTCTTCTCAAAAGATATGTCCACCCCCAATCCCTGGAACTTGTGGACATCTGGAGAAAGAATCTGGAGAAAGAATCTTTGCAGATATAATTAGTTTAAGGACCTTGAGATGAGGAAATTACCATGAATTATCTGAGTGGACCTTAAATCCAATGACAAATGTCCGTATAAGAATGAGACAAAGGGAAATCTGACAGAAGAGGAGGGGGCAATGTGACCACAGAGGTAAAGGTTGGAGTGAAGTGTGATAAAATAGGGAATGCCAGAGCCATGAGAAATTGAAAGATGCAATGAACGGATCTCCCCCTAGAGTTTCTGGAGGAAACTCGGCCCTGCCAACACTTGATTTAAGCCAAGTGATGCTGATTTTGTACTACTGGCCTCCAGAATTGTGAAATCATAAATACTAATGTTAATAGTTTTGAGTCACCAAGTTTGTGGCAATTTGTTCCAGTGGCTCTAGAAAAATAATACAGAGGGCAACTAAATTCTGTGGCCCAAGTCAGGTAAGACAGAGAGAACAAGTTCCCCCTCTGAAGTTCTAATCCCTCCAAACCCATCAGATCTCATTTTCAATTTCGTGGATCCAATTGGCTGCTGCAGTAGACCTTCAGGAAAGCCTGTGAAGTTGAAAATTGTCATTCTCCTAAATGCCTGCAAGTGTAATGATACATGGCTATCTCTCTGCCCACAAGAAGACAGCACCTGCATGCTCTGTGTGTTGAACAACTCACAGACAGAAAATAATAATAATAATAAAAAAACCCTCAGAAATTCATAAACAATCCTGTAAAGACCCTGCAACTCTAGGAAAGTGCTTTCCAGCCAAGTAATCCTATCCAATTGTTCCTTCATTACGTAACAATTATTACAGAATGAATTCACATGGAAAAGTGAGTTTTGATATGTACTAGGTTTTACACTGATCTAACCTGATTCTTTTGGTGGTTGTTCAAGTTTATTACACCTGAAAACTCTCCCTTGTTGATGTCCTAAAGACCTAAAATACCTGTCAAATATTTAAACTTATATGATACTCCAGCCAGAACCTCTCCCTTTCTTTCTTTTTTTTTCTATTTAGAAGAAAGCATGAATTGATAGCTACCCTGATGTTTAAGGAAGTGTTTCTTCTTTATACTGACTTTCTATTTCAAAGTTCCTAAAGACTCGTCTTAAAGTAAATGGCTATTTTGATAATTAAAAGACACAGGTGCTGGAAGGGCAACTTGTTTCCTTGCCGTGTAAGCCATCAGGGGTAGCCAGTCATCTTTGCTGTATTTTGTTGATGGCTTATGTATATGACTGGGTAGAAATTCCCTTTGTCACATTGACCTCTACTGGATGGAATGTCACACCAATCCAGCTCAGTATAGAAACTTCCTCCTATTGCTTAAGGTTTCAGCCTGAACCCCCAAGGGAAATTGAAAAAAAAGGGGGCAGAGGGAAATACAGCAAAGAAAAAAAGGGAAACAAGCAAAGAAAACAAATGGTGATAGTGTAGAACAAAGAAGATTATAGTGAGGAAGCAAAGAAAGAAAAAAGGAACACGTAAGAAGCAGAAAAGTTTGCAGTGCTGAGGAAGAAAACCTACAACCCCATCACTTTCTAGCAGTTTCTGCCTGGTCAAAGAGGACATACACAATTTGACAGTTTTCTAGTTAGTTTGAACATGTGATTAATTGTCAATAAACTTGATCATTTTGGTTATTTATTTGTTTAGATTGCCTGAATTAGTCAGATGAATGTCTCTGCTGATCAGACATATGGGCCCTTATTAAGTCTACATTTGGCAAGTATCCATCTCTCTTTGGGCTCTGCTCCCTGCCTAGAAGGGACCCAGCAAAGCAAAGTCTGCTGTTTAAGCAAAGTGAGATGCATATGCCCACTGGCTTAATGACCTAAGTCAAGTATTTGGTGATGGATCTGACGATTGGATCTTGAAAAATCCACCTATATCCTCCAAAGTTGTATACTTCTTCCCTGTACCCTGTTTAGATGGGACGATGGTGGGAAATGTGAGATTTACCTTTCCTCATCAGAATTCCTCTGCTGGTGGCTACAATTTCCTCTTCCAACTTTCTAGCTGCATGCCACTCAGTGTCATGGGGTTGCCTGTGTTGTGCAGGAAGGCTCTTTTTCCCGTCAACCCTGGGGACAAGGAAAGTGTCAATTCTGCTAGCAACCTTAGTTTCCTTGTCCCGTTCGCCACATTGAGCAGCAAGGCCCCTCGTACCCGCTTTCTGTACCATCAAAAGGATCTGTCCAACAGGGCACTTTCTCAGGATTGTTTAAAAAAATAGAAAACCCAAAAAACCAAAAAGACAAAAAACCTCTCCATCTATCACTCCCTTTTGTCTTTCTTTCTTTCTGCTCCTCTTAAGTTTTTTTTTTCTACCTCAGCATTCTACCTTTGAGAAAGGTATGCTCTACAATGCAGCTTGACTTAAATTATGACCCTGCTGCACTATTTCTTAGAGCTGCTATTTTCCCTGCCTGTTCCAGCTGCTGAGCACAATTGCTACAGCTCAATTATTAAAGAGATACTAAAAATAGCCCAGTGCAAGGCTGTCGACAAAGAAAAATCATTCAAACACAGCAAGAGACGCAACCTGGGCAGCAAGCTCTCACTGTTATTAGATCCTTAATTCTCCCCACCCTCCCCCCTTTATGCTTTTCTTTTCTTTCTTTCAGCAATAATAAAGTAATAGGCAGCTTAAAAGGTCCCCTTTTTGTGCCCACAGGAATTTGCATAAGCTGATGACTGCTTTGCCACTGCTAAGTCTCCTTAATAAAAAAGGAGCAGGCTGGTTTTAGGAGCCAGGTTGCATAGCTGCATGCAGAGGAATTTACAAATGATTCTCTTGCTTGCAGGTATGCATGTGTGTGTGTCCCATCCACTGGGGCTTCCAGTCCTTCCCAGTGCCCCTCCTGAGATGTGCCCCTTTGAACTGTTGAAATCAAGAGTTTGTCTCCTGTGGCTCATTTTAGAAAACTATTTTTAAACATTAGAAATTGAAAAACTAGAAGTATTAGAAAAGATAGCCCCACATTTTAGAGAGTTATCGTATTTAGCATTTTCTCCCCCTCCCACAATATATTATGTGACAGTGCTTAACACAAATTACGTACCCCTCTGAGCTTTACTTTTCCCATAGATATATTGTTTTCCCATAGATATATTTTTTAAAAGCATGTTTACTGAATATATTCCCTTTCTCATAGAAAAGAGAGGAGCATTGTAGTCTGATCAGCCTGGGAGAATTGTAAAATCCTCTGTGCTTCAGTTCACTCATCTGTAAATGGGGTATGATACCCACTTTTGAGGCCATTGTTTGCCTGCAATGAAAGAAATGTAAATAAGATAGAAGAAAATAAATATTCAAATGAGTAATACCAGATGTTTCTGAGAATAAAGAAAATGTGTTTGCTAATAGAAGTTGCTGAAATTCAGGTAAAATGAAGGAAAAGAGATTAATGCACAGTAACATTCGAAAACTTTGTTTTTCTCCAAGATTCTAGACAGGAACACACAAACACACACACACACTCACACTTAAAAAAAAAAATTATTGGGGCGCCTGGGTGGCACAGCGGTTAAGCGTCTGCCTTCGGCTCAGGGCATGATCCCGGCGTTATGGGATCCGAGCCCCACATCAGGCTCTTCCGCTATGAGCCTGCTTCTTCCTCTCCTACTCCCCCTGCTTGTGTTCCCTCTCTCGCTGGCTGTCTCTATCTCTGTCAGTTAAATAAATAAAATCTTTAAAAAAAAAATTATTGCCCTACAATGAAAAAAATATTGTTAGCAACAATTTTATACAACATTCAGTACTAGTTTAAAAAATGGATAAATTCTTATCAGTTCTGAGGAAAAAAATAGTTGTGTGTGCAAATAAGTTATTGTATTTATGCCAACAAGAAAAAAAAATCATTCACAGATATTTAGTTCAGATAATTTACCATTCTTGTTCTTTACCTGAAAGAGTTACCTGAAGAAATAGAGTGGCCAATAAGACTAAACCAAAATAAAGATATTACAAATAGGGAAGACTTAACATTGAGGTTAAAAAGGACCATGAACAACAAAAGCTCTAAAAGTAGAATTCCTGTTTTATTGTTAATCATGTATGATACAATATAAATATCAGAAATAATTTCTGAAAGAAAACATATAGGAGGCAAAAAAGGGAATATGGGAAATTGGCATAGGGAAGTATAATGTGAACAATTACAATTTTAAATGATCAATTACTCTTGGTATTTGTAGAAATGCACAGGTATATAAGTTTTTGTTTTTATATTGAGCATAACTGTGACTAAAATAAAAATCAGATTAATAATTTATAAATCAATAGAGAAAAGAGCACATATATCTTGAGCAATAGGAAAAATGTAAGAATTTTAAAAAGCAAGGAGACATGAATTCTAGAATGTAAACATTTAAGGAGAATAAGATCTTGCCTATTGGCTATCACAGTATTTGGGTTTGAGGTAGAGGGGAGGAGAAAATAATTATCCACTACCTTTCTAAGTTCTTGGTTGAGGCCCCTGTAACAAAAGACAAATCAACAAAAGAAAAACAATCATAAGTTTGATGTAGAAAAGATGTTAGGTTTGAAGCCGATGGTCAAGAAAGAATTCTTGAGATGACTTTGGTGCAAAAAGGTGATTTTATTAAAGCAGGGGGATAGGACCTGTGGGCAGAAAGAGTTGCTCTGGGATCATGAGGCGTGACCCATTATATACTTCCAAGTTGTGAGGAGGTTAGGGATACCATAAGTCTCTATGTGATGAGGTTGTGGGATATAGGTGAAGTTCAGTGGGGCGGAGTCCGGAGCCGACAACCAAAAAAGAATTCTTGAGGAGTCTTTGGTGCAAAATGGTGGTTTATTAAAGCATGAGGACAAGACCGGTGGGCAGAAAGAGCTGATGCCCGGGTTGTGAGGGGGTGGCTCATCATATACTATGGGGTTGGGGAAGCAAGGAAAAAGGGAGGTTTCAAAGGATTTTCGTATGTTAAAGAGGACTCACAGGATACCAGAGGCCTTGCCATTGTCAAGTTAAAGTTGCTTATCCCTCTAGCAAGGCATTAACATTAAGATGGTTGGGAACTTCCTGGAGGCTGCAGATTATAAGGACATTTAATTGTATCTACATTTCCTTCTGGAAGCAAGGTTACTGATAGAAATGCTTTGTTCTTGTAGATCACTAAGACATTTGTAAACTGAGGGAGACTCAAGTCTTGCAGGATTGTGTCTCTATAGGTTAACTATTTCTTTTTCCTTTAGGGCAGCCAGGAGTGCCTGAGGAATGTCACCTACATTCCATGGGGGGGAGGGTTGTGGGGTGTCAGTTTCTGCTTTGTCCTCAGCTTGCCTTCTGTTCCCTCATCATAAGGAATTTGGAACCAAGGTTTCTAGGACCTTGAGGGGGCTAGCTATTGTTGGGAAAAGGTCATTTATTACCTTCTAATAAAATTTTAGCCATGAGACCTTTCAGATGTATATCAGTGGGCCATATGCTTGGGGGGTGATTGCCAACATGTATCTTGGGGGGTTTAGAGATAAAGGAAGTTTCTAAAGGAATTTTTATATGATAAAGTAGACTTACAGGATACTGGGGTGGGGGGGCTGGGTGGGCATCAGGCTAGGATTGCCTTTTGCCCTTAGCAAAGTGTCAACATCCAGGCAGCTAAGTCCCTAGAGGAAGGTCACTCTGCCTGTCTTAAGGACTTGTCAATGGGCTGTAGGTATTAAGGAAATTTAGTAATTTATCTTCTGCCTTTTTTCCCACATCAAGTTTATTAACATTTATACTTCAGGTATGCAGGGAAAAATGAATGTCTCTTCAAGGTGGCTTAGAATTCAGGCTTAAATATCACCTTAATAGGAAAAGGATGGGGGTGTGTGCTCTTCTTAGGAGTCAGCGATGTGTAGGAAAGCTGAATGGGCCCTTAGAAGAACAGATGGGAAGTTTGTGACCAAGTGTGTCCAGGTGTGGTGGGGACTTCTAGTCTCCTCTCCTGTGACAAGTGTCAATGCTCCCTGGTTGTTGAAACTCCTGGGGTGGGGGGCAGGGGGAGTTTATGACAGCTGAGCTACTTCTGAAGACTCTGTCTTGAGACAGGTAGGGAGAGTTCAGAGAAAGCCTCCCCCTGTGCTTGTTACTTTTTGAGGGCCTACAGCTCAAAATAATATATCAAAAAGGCACAAATTAGGTGGCATGTCCTAAACTCCTCTAGTCATCTTTTTAGGTGGCATATTCTGCCATCTCTTAGAGTATAATTTCCAGATTAGAAACAAAGACTTTTCAGATTTGGTAAATAAATAAATAAATAAAAATAAAAAAGCCTTCCATATATAAGAAATATGCTAAAACAATGTGATGCAGAAGGGTTAAAAATTAAAAGAAGAAAACAAATATAGACTGGGAAAATGATAGAATTATATTTCCTCTGAACTATCCTTAGAATAATAAGTGAAATGGAGACTGCCAAGTTGAGACTTCAGAAGTGGAGATGTTAGAACAAAAATGCAGACGAGAATTGTTGGAGCAATATCACACCAGAATGATTGAATTCATGACCCATAAATGACTGGGCTTCTGCTTTGGATAATGAAGTACTACCCTGTAGCTGACCATTGCCTGTTTGAATGCACCAGAGAGCTGCTGAGACAAAAAGGACTGGAAGGGTTGGAATTCCAGAACGAAAGAAGGCTAACTGTCTGCATACCGCATTTGCCCTCAGGGAACGTGCCCATTCTTAGTATTTGGAGAGAGGCTGAGAAGTTGAGGAGAGGAAGGCTACTAAGGGTCACAGAAGTCAAAAGACTTCCAGCAATCCCAAATGACTGGGAAGCAAAACTGCATTTATGGTCTACCAACACATCCAGTACTTGAGAGGCCAACAGCCCAGAGAGAAGGGAAGTGAGAAATAAGCTCAATATTTTTGGACTTTCTTCTCCAGAGAGCTGCTGATATGTAAGTTCTCCAGAGTGAAAGCCTAAAAATTGTTGAGATGATGGCTAAAAAAGCAGCAAGAATTTCACCAGTTGTACTGAGGATAGCGAAGATGGAGTTCAGGTCCTGCCAAGGAGAAGGGGCCATAATAAACTCCCTTGTTCTCATTTGGAGTCCCTGGTGGATTCAGTGTGGTTAAATCAAGGTAGATTGAGCCTTATTGGTATTGAAACTCTAGCCTAATATAGGTGATTTGCTCTGCCTTCCAGTGGGCTGGGGGAATGTTCTCTGAAGGAGGGCAGTATCATTTAGAAGTTCTACAATTTTTCACTTGGTTCATTTTAATCCATAAATCTATTCTTCTTATAGTTGACCCATTTCAGGTTATAACCCTAAGATGCTCAAGTCAGGACCTGGCAATCATTTTCCCTTCTCTCCTTTCTTCTTGCTACCCATCATCCAAATCCATCAGCAAATCCTGTGGATTGAACCCATCAATTTATCTGTCATCTCTTCACTTTTCCTTTTTCTTACATTCCTTCTACACTTCTACTTTCTGCCACTAGCCTAAGACAAACCTCATTTCTTGTTTAGACTGATGTTATCCAAACAAAATATAATATGAATCACACATGTAATGTTAAATTTTTTGGTAGCCAATATTGGGCTATAAAATAATATGTAACCCAATCTATTAAAATATGTTAATTTCAGAATGTAATCAGTATTTTTAAAATATTTATGAAATATTTTTGTACTAACTTTTAAAAATCCCATGTGTATTTCAGCACACCTCAATCTGACTGCTAAATTTTCGTCAGAAATATATGATCTATATTTACAGTTTGTAAAATCTATAGCTGGAAAAGTAGATGGGGCACCTAGGTTGCTCAGTCAGTTAAGCATCTGACTCTTTATTTTGGCTCAGGTCATGATGTCAGGATCATGATACTGAGCTCCATAGGGCTCTATATTCAGCAGGGAGTCTGCTTGAGATTTTCTCTCTCCCTTCCCCTGACCTTCTGCCCCTCCCCCTACTCAGGTGCACTCTCTCTCTCTAAAGTAAATAAATAAATCTTAAAAAAAAAAGTAGAATTTGGAGCACCTAGGTAGCTCAGTTGGTAAACATCTGACTCTTGATCTTAGCCCAGGTCTTGATCTCAGGGTTGTGAGCTCAAGCCCCACATTGGACTCCACATTGAGCATGGAGTTTAATTAAAAAAAAAGAAGAGGGGAGTGCCTTGGTGGCTCAGTTGGTTGGTGATCTGCCTTCAGCTCAGGTCATGATCCCAGGGTCCCAGGATCGAGCTCCAATCAGGCTCCCTACTCAGTGGGGAGCTGCTTCTCCTCCCTCTGCTGCTCCCCCTGCTGTGCTCTCTCATGTTCTCTGTCAAATAAATAAATTAAAAAAATTTTTTAAAAAAGTAACTTTTCAAATCCAGGTTATTCCAAATATACTGAGATGTTTTGCAAAATCTGAATTGAATATCAAAAAATCCTTTTCCTCTAATATTGCATCCATCTTAACAAAATACATTTATTGTTTTTAGAATATTTGATTTTATTTAAAAGTAGAAATATCAGTTTTAACACTGATTAAACTATAGAGGGATCCTTTCTCTGGGGACCCCACTCCTTTCTGAGTTTACCACCTGGATCTCTAAGAGGTTCTCACAGTGAACATCAGAGAAAATTTTCCAGAACTTCCAGCACAGATAGGGGAAAAGTACCATTTATAAATACACAAGAGGATTCATTTCTTCTTAACAAGGTCTGTTCTCTTGAGAAACTTCAACCAGAACCTAACCTGCTGGGGTTTTATATAAGCCTAACTGGGCAAAGGGAAATACCCAATTCCAGCCCACTCTAGGCATCCTGTACAACCTGGGGGTGAGCTGGGGAGGGGAAGGTCAGAGTCCAGAGGCACAAATTCACTAAAATACTGAGACTTAATCATGGAACTATAGAATGTTTCCCATCCCTTCAGTTTCTCAGCAATTACTCAAAGCCTATTTACAGAAGTTCCCTTTATTGATCATACTTGGCTATTAAGAAACAACTATAAGCCATACCAAAAGGCATCAGAACCAGAGTCAGATATGATAGCAATGTTGGAATTATCAGGATTTTGAAACAATTATAGTTAATTTACTAACTCCAATGGTTAGAGCTGATAGCACACAAAAAATAAAAGAGCAATGGGTCAAAGTGCTTCAGGAGAAATTTAATTTGAAATAAATGAAAACAAAAATACTACTTATCAAAATTTTGAGATGCGGTGAAAGCAGTGCTCAGGGGGAAAGTAATAGTATTAAGTTCATCAATTAAAAAAGAAAGTTCTATAATCAATAGCTTAAGTTTTCAGCTTATGAAAATGGAAGAAGAGAAATCTAAGCCTAAAGCAAGCAGAAGAAAGTACATAATAAAAACCAGAGCGAGAATTGATGAAGTTGTAAACAGAAAACAATAGAAAAGTATCCATGAAACCAAAAGCTGTGCTTTTTTGAAAAGGTTAAAGATATCAATAAACTTCTAAATAGGCTACTAGAAAAGAGAGAGAGAGGACACAAATTGCAGATATCAGAAATGCAATAAGGGTCATCACTACTGATTTGATTGATAGTGAAAGGTAATAAAGGTATACTATAAATAACTTATGGCCCCATATATCCCACCATGCCCAGATGGTAATTCATTGGTAGATTCTTCTCTATGTTTAAGAAAGAAAATATACTTATTCTCTACAACTTCTTTCAAAAAAATGGAAGCAGTGGAAATAGTTACTAAACATTCTAGGAGATCAGCATTATTTTAATTCCAAATCCTGATAAAAGTATAAGAAAGGTAAGTTAGAGCTCAGTATATCTCATAAACAGGGGCAAAAATCCTCAACAAAATATTAACAAATAAAATTCAAAAACATATAAAACATATGCACCATGACTACTTGAGATTTATTCTAGGTATATAAGTTTTGTCCAATATTTTAAAGATCAACTAATGCAATGCACCATATCATTAGGTTAAAGAAGAAAAATTATATGACCATACAGATGAATGCAGAAAAAGTATTTGACAAAATCTAATGCCTATTCATGATAAAAGTGCTCAGTAAACTAGGAAATACTTCTTTTTTTATTTTACTTTTTTTAAAGATTTTATTTATTTATTTGACAGAGAGACAGCCAGCCAGATAGGGAACACAAGCAGGGGAAGTGGGAGAGGAAGAAGCAGGCTCCAGCAGAGGAGCCTGATGTGGGGCTTGATCCCAGAACACCAGGATCACACCCTGAGCTGAAGCCAGATGCTTAATGACTGCACTACCCAGGCGCCCCAGTAAACTAAGAAATACTTATTTATGAAAAACAGTACACTATCCCCTGAAAATAGGTAACAGGCAAAGATAACCTGTCTCACCACTCCTATTTGACATCATAGTCAAAGTCCTGGAGAGTACAAGACAGTGAAATAAAAAGTAAACATATTAGGAAGAGATAAATAAAACTGTCTTTACTTGCAGATAACATAACGGTGTAGAAAATCTCAAAGAATCAGACAAACTCCAGGAACTAATAAGTGAGTTTAGTAAAGTCACAGGAGACAACCTCATATACAAAGGGTGATTGTTTTTCAATACACCAGCAATAAGCAATTGAAATGTGAATTTAAAAATCAATAACACAAAACAACCTCCCCCAAATTAAATACGTAGATATCAATCTAGAAATATATGTGCAGATTCCATGTGCTGATAATTATACAATCTGATTAAATAAATCAGAGAAGTTCTAAATAAATGCAGATTGGAATAGTTTATGTTTTAAGATGTCACTTTTCCCCAGTTTTAGTCTGAAGATTCAACACAAACCTTATCAAAATACCAGCAGATAATTTTTACATCATGACAATTTGCCATTAAAGTTTATTTGGAAAGGTAAAAGGCCTGGAATAGCAAACATTACATTGAAGAAGAGGAACAAATTTCAAAGGATCACACTACCTAACTTTAAGATTTACCTTAAAGCTACAGTAATTAAGTAACATGGTATTGGTGAAAGAATGAATACATAGATCAATGAAACAGAATAGAGAGCCCAGAAATAGACCTTTACAAATACGGTCAACTAGTCTTTGATAAAGGAACAAAAGCAATTCATGGGAGAAAACATATTCTATTCAATAAATGGTACATCAACAATTGGACGTAAAAAGGAAAAAAAATAAGTCAATCTGGACACAAAGATCACTTTCACAAAAAAAGTGGCTAATAGACTTAAAAGTGAAACACAAAGCCATAAAACTTTTAGAAGAAAATATAGTAGAAAATCTAAGTAACCTTGGGTTTGGAGATAATTTTTAGCTACAGCATCAAAAACATGACGCAAGAAAGAAAACAATTGGTAAGGTGAACATTTTAAAAATGAATATTTCTGTTCTGAAAAATACAGTGTTAAAAGAATGAAAAGACAAGCCACAGACAGAAAATTACCTGCAAACACATACGTGATAAAGAATTTTGTCAATAATATTCAAAGAACTCTTAAAATCTAACAATAGGAAACAATCCAATCATAAAATGGGCACAGAGCTGAACAGACACCACAACAAAAGAGATACATGGATGGCAAATACTCACAAGTAGAGATACTCAAAACCATTTGGCATTGGAAAAATAGCAAATGATAATGACATCAGGGACCATTACAGACCCATTAGAAGGCTCAAAATCCCAAGGTGGTAATACCAATTGCTGGCAAGGATGGGGAATGACAGGCACTCTCATTCATTGCAGGTGGGAATGCAGAATGGTACAGCCACTTTGGAAGACAATTTGGCAGTTTCTTCTGTAGCTAAACTTAGTCTTTACCATATGATCCAGCAATCACACTTTTAGATATTTATCCAACAGATATGAAAACTTATGTGCACACAAAATTGCATATAAATGTTTATGGAAGCTTTATTCATCATCCCCAAAACTGGAAGCAGCAAAGATATCCTTCAATTCATGAATGGGTAAACAAACTCTGGCATATCCATACAATGGGTTATTATTCTGCATTGAAAATAAATGAGCCATCAAACAATGAAAAGCCATGAATGAGCCTTCAATACATATTGCTAAGTGAAGTCATCAATCTGAAAGGCTAAATAATTTTAAGATTCCAGTTTAATGGCATTCTGGAAAAAATAAAACTATATAGACGGTAAATAGACCAGTGGTTGCCAGTAGGTAAAACACAGGGTACTTTTTAGGGTGATGAAATCATTCTGTATGATACAATAATGGTGCATTTATTATACTATGCATTTGTTAAAACCCATAGGACTTTATAGCACCAAGAATGAATCTTAATTAAATTAATTTAAAAATTAAAAATTTAATTTAATTAAAAAATGATTTAGGGTGTTGGGGAAATTCCAGTATGGAGTACAGAATATGAAAAAACAATCGACCAGTATTACAAATGTATAAGACAATCTCACTGAAAGGGGTGGGGGAAAAATGTGTAGACCTACATGACTTTGGGAATGTCTGAAGTCTGTAAGACTAAAGGCAAAAGGAAATTGTTCATAATCACTGCACTGTAGTTGATAAAGTTGATTCTCATGGGCATATGAGTTAATTCTGACACTGCTATACATACACAGGAATTGAACCATTAATTAAATGGATGGCAGATGGTAGGAGCCAGGTTTCTCTCACTGTTGTAGTAGTAGTTTACAGATAAGCAAGAATGAAGAGGTGTGGGTAATTCTTGTGGTAATAGAGTGGGAAACATCAATATAAATGCAATTTTGGCTAAAATAGATATGGATGATTACATGTAGAAACATTTAGGTATGTGTAAATACACAGGTTAGTATATACACGTATATTTCTTTGCTCTGTCTGCTGAGGAGGTTTGGAAGCAAAGGTACCCAGTAGCAATGAATATACCCAGCTCTCAGGGCTTGGTTTCTGATATCTTTCCTAATTAAAAGGAACCATAGCTTCTTGGGAAAATATCTGATTCTAGGATTGGAGTAGGTAAAGTAAGTGTTTAAAAAAAAAAAAAGTCCATGGATGCATCTCAAAAAGGAAACAGAAGCTAACTGAATGAATTTACTTACAATAGACTGAATTGGAAAACTCTGAGCAACAAAATTAAGCAGTTCAGAATTATAATACAAAGTACAAAGCATACATTCGTAAGTACATACTGACATAAAATAAACAGTTGAATAAATAAATGTGAAGAGACAAATCTCCCATGAAGAGGAATTTCAAACAATTTAGGTAGACACTCGACCCTGAAGAGGTGGAGCTTAGGTATCATTCCTTAAGTTGTCAGCTGTCACTAATGACTTACTTCCAGAGAGTACCTATAGTATGGAAAAGGGAAGAAAAAGAACTTTACAAGAAGAAACCTGACAAACACTATCTTAGCCAAATGATGAAAGTTACCATAAATTGTGATAAGTATGTACCCTTGATATTATGTGATGAGAATAGCATCTTTCCACTGTTATTTCATTCCCAAGCCCATCACTACAATCTAATTATATGGACAACATTACACAAATCCTACCTGAGGGACATGCCACACAATACCTAACCAATGTTCCTCTAAGCTATCAAGGTCTTCAAAAATAAGGAAGATCTAAAAAACTGTTACAGTCTAGAGACACCTATGGAGACAGGAAGACTAAAAATAATGTGGTAACCTGGACTGGATTCTGAAAATAGACAGTAGGGAAAGACAAAGAAAATCTGAAAAAGTATGGAATTTAGTTAAAATAAAACAACTCACACACATATATGAAGAAATTACAAAATGTTTTTCTAGGTAGAAATGTAAAACAATATTTAGGAGATATATAGGAAATGTTTAAGAAAAAAATTAACAAGCTTGATTAACTTTATGCTTTTGAAGGAATTCACATACTTTTGGAATGTCTGTGGACCACTTAACAAAATTAATTGTATCCAAGTTCTTAAAGAAAAACTCATCACACTTTAACTTTTCAGTCTGTTTTCCAGACACAACTCAGTAAGTTGCAAAATTAATAACTAGGGCTAAGTAAATTAGTTAAATGATTGGAAAATAAACATCCATATAGTGACACAGAACTGTCATGTGGTCACCACCCTACTTCTTCTTCCTGGACATGGGGAAGACTACATTTCCCAGGCTCTCATGTTGTGAGGTTGGGACCATGTGACTCAGTCCTGTGGATGGGATTGTGGTGAGAAGAAACATATTTCTTTATATTTTGGGAATTTACAACAGTCTCAATTTCTACCCCTTTGAAGCTGGGAAGGAGAGACTCTATGATAATAGATTTGCAGAATGGAAGCAAACCAGATGCCTGAGCCACCTAACCCGAATTGGGCGGTGGTATGAAGGAGAAATAAGTATGCCTTTGGTGTTTGAAGAGATTGAAGTGCCGGGCCTTCTTTGTTACTGCAGTGCTAACTAGGCAATCATGAAATATCCCCCACACAACCACAAATTAACAAACTCCTGAGACAGTAAGTTAAAATTGAAAAGATAACTTCAATATGGATTATTTAAATAGAAGAAGTGAATCATAACACTGCACATCAAAACAAGTCCTTTAACAAATATTATTCTTCCCTAGAAAATCATATCTTTCCACGATTTTATTATTCAAAAGAAATGAATATATATCAAGTATTTACCCCAATAAGTAAGAATAATACAATAATCCTAAGAGAAACAAGTAAAAGAGAATAAAGATAAAAATAGTAATTTCAAAGCAGAATAATAAAACTGATAACAAAACAGTGTTTATTCTTAAGAAAAACTAATAGAGGACATAAGCTTTGAGTTAAGTTATCAAGTAAAATCAGAAGAAATAAAGTAAACTATATTACCAGTTAGAAAGATGGTATAACTGCAGGTGTGAATGAATACAAAACATGTATGAAACTCTAAATTACCAATTTGGCTGAAACAAATACATGTACCTAAACAGAGCAATAATAATCAAATAAATTTAAAATGTTGTCCAAAATCACTAATCTAACTCCCTAAATGATTCTATCCATATAGTTTTATGAGTGAATTATATCAAATAATTTCTTCATTATTTTATATGCTCTAAATCAAAATGATATAATGTTTTCCAATTAATTTTGATGAAAGTAAAATCTCTTGGTAATAAATCCCACAGGAGTAATAATTTTGTTTTTGTTTTCTTTTATAAAAAGATTTATTTATTTATTTATTTATTTTGGAGAGAGCGAGCGAGCGAGCATGTGCACATGGGTCAAGGAGTGGCAGAAGGAGAAGGAGAAATAGAATCTCAAGCAGACTCCCTGCTGAGCGGGATCCTGATGTGGAGCTTGATCCCATGACCCTGAGATCATGATCTGAGCTGAAATCAAGAGCTGGTTGTTCACCTGATTAAGCCACCTATGTGCCCCTTGCTTTTGTTCTCTAATTTAATCTACGTGTACAGCAATCTTCTATACATTTATTGAAGGAAAATTTGTAAAAACAGAGAATTCTTTAACCAAAAAATTAATGACTTATTAAAATACTGTATTAATTTTAAGAAAAAAAGATTATCATATAGGGCTGCAGTATATTGATATATTCCAATGAAAAATGCAAATTTTATGATAGATACTAAAAATGTTAAAAATGAATTTGATGGTATTGAATATATGTATCTTATAATGAAAAATTTTTATTATAATAGAAATATCATATTACTTGTGTGTTCTATCCCAAACTAATAGTTGATTTTAACTTAGAAGTAAAATCATGGATGCATTCCCAATGAAGTCAGAGATAAAAATAGAACACTAGAACAGTGACTTGACATTGATCTAGCTCTTTTTGGCTAGAACATTGCAATCAGACAAGATTATATGATAAATCATTTAAATTGTCATGTGATGTTGTTAAACAAGTGCCAAGTATTTAAGTGTAGAGCCTGGTATATAATATATGTACAATAAATAACAGTTACCAGCAGTAGTGTTTAATTAAAAAGCAAAGATAATAAATTATAAAAGCATTTGAACCTGTAAAATAATTCTTCAAGTGTGCAGTTTAAAGAATGACATACAAACATGAAGAGCTTGTAAGAATTTTAGACGTGGATGGGATGGAGAAAGGTCCCAATCATTATGGAAGCAAAAAATAAAATGCTTGATAAAACAGTAATTGTACAGGACCGTTGTGGAAACAACAGCTCATTATTTGATAAATGGAAAATTTTTCATAAAAATACATGCTTCTCATGTCCTTGGATGAATAGATTCCATATAGTATAGATGCTAATTCTATCCAAATTAATTCTTCTTAAAATTTTATTGGGATTATAGTTGAAACTTGACAAAGTTATTCTATAGTTCACCCTCAGGAAAATAAAATAAATAAACGAGCAAATTGAAACTTTGTGAATAAAAAAAGAACGAGAGCAGAATTTGGTACAGGAAAAGACAAACAGAGCAGTGAAAATGACTATGCAGTTGAGAAATAGACCCAAGAACTTATTATAACAACTTATTACATAACACAATTGGAATTTCAAGCAATGGTTAAAATAACTAATTCAATAAATTGTGTTTGGACAAGTGAGGAGGTATGTTAGAATTCTATCTAACATCAAATTAAGTGTAGATGTATTAATATCCAATTGCAATAAAATACATTTATAAAAATATGAAAGCAGAGATATAATTTTGGGTTGCTGAAGGCATTTCGTATTATGACAGTAGTCTCTGAAGCTGTAATATAAAATACTGATGGATTTTACTACCTAAAAGCTACCATATTTCTCTCAATATAAAATAGCTATGAACAAAATTAAAAAACAAGTGACAAAAGGTATTTTTAACAAAGAAAAGTCAATTTCAGAGAAAGATTATATTATATATACACATATACACACACATATACAATACATACATTTATTTGAAAAAGCAGAACTCTGGTAGGAAAAACGGTGAAGGATTTGCAGGAGTATTTAAAGAAAAATAATTATAAATCACTATTAAATAGAGTGATATTTTCTCATTTATAGTAATTCAAAAAGTAAGACTTCAGAGAACAAAACGATCTCATGTTCAGTTTTTGACTTCTGGCTAAGATATAATAACTCTTGATCAAGCACTAGTGCTGGACACACTGTGCAGGGTGATGCACAGCCTCACATAAATTACAGTCACAAGTCAGTGCAAATTCAGTAGAAGGCTGTTTGACGAAATGTAACAGAAGCTTTAAAAATTCATATTCCCTTTAGTCCAAAAATTCCTCTTCTGTGTTTACTTCATTAAATGATGAATCGAAATATTCATTGAAAGATAGCATAAAACAACAAATAAAGGTGAAAGCCCTAAAGTAGAAGTAAATGCTGGATAAGAGAAATATGTTGAAGAATGTAATTAACTATAAGGAGCTTTAAAACATTTGTTTCATGATTTAAACCATGATTTAAAACATTAAAGCTGCTAATACTTCATTATATTTTTGTAAAAAGCTGTATGATGATACAGAAAAAATTCATTATTCTCTATATAGTTATACGGAAAAAAAATAAAGTTGTATTTTCTCATGTGTATATTCATATAAAATATGTAAGAATATATGTGCCAAATGAATGTTTATGCATGACCCTGGGATTGCATCGGACATATCTGTTCCCAAAATGTTGTTCTTGCTTATAGATTTTTTCAAAGTTTTACCCCAAAGCTTAATTATAAAATATAATTAATAGAAACAAAATTAACATTAGCAAAGCCGTCACTTCAGAGAGATGAGAAACACCATCTGAACAAACCCTCTGTGTTAAGAACTGTGCTATCATGTTTCATGTTTATACTAAATAGTGCAAGTGCCCCAAGCTGGCAATCATCTTGCAGTGACATCCTGACACTTGATTTAACTAACTGAAATGGAAGACAGGAACGGTTAAGTTCATCTACTTTCAAAATCTTCAGTCACCAATATTTAGTAGCCTGAGGATTCTCCTGTATGTGCTGAGTGCCAGTGAAACAAGCATAAGAGCTAAAATAACTCCAGGCATAACATCATTGTGATAGCCAGTATCCATATTCATCCAGGAAGAGACATTTTCACTGGTTCTGACTACAGCATCCACACATTTCATGCTAGTATCTGGTGTGAAGATTTTTAAGAATTTCACTTCCCCAGCTTATAGCTATGGTCTTCAGTGTGGATGCTGAGTCCCATCCTACCTTTATAATATATTGTGAAATCAATATAAATCAAGCAGAACATCATTCTCAGGAAGCAAACGTATCAGTCACAGCTCCAAATTTGAAGTTTTCTGACTTTTCTGTCTCTACGGTTTCCAATTGAAAATTCCCTCTGCTATAACTTTTCTTTATTCTCTGAGTCTGTGATTTAATCCTACTGGCCACCAAGGACAGGATGAATGCAAAAGTAGAGAATGGCAGGTAATTGGAAGAGAAAGAAAAAGAAACTGAAGGCACATCATCTTGTTATTTATAATTCAGCCTCCTGGTTATGGGATACTGACTGAAATGCTTCCAGCTGAAGGATGAAGGGGACAAAGAAAATCTCCAGACCACAAGCTTCTGGTCGGGATTCCTCATGAGCCTCACAAACCATCCTGGCAGCAAAACCCCAGAGGAAATGTGCCTTCAGAACAGGGCACATAAGATCTGATGAGTGTTGGGCCACAAATGGGCTCTAGGTTTCAGACCTCCTAGCTCGTATCTCTCCTATATTCCCCACAATCTTTTCCAGCATGTAGCTAAACACCTGATTCTTATCATTATCAATATGGTATCAGCATAAGACCTAGTCATAAACATTGACATTTACAAAAATCAGAGGTAGAAAGAGAGGATGAACAAAATGAAAGGAAAAGCATACACCGGGAGAATTCTTACTCCAGGAGACAAAAGAGTTCAAATAGTTTTCCATAGTGCCAGGAAAAAGTAATGAAAACATGTTTTCTCTGAAATGGAGATCAAATGAGAGATGTTGCTGAGTTAAAATAGGATGACGAGGGATGTCTGGGTGGCTCAGTCAATTAAGTGTCTGCCTTTGGTTGAGGTCATGATCTCAGGTCCTGGGATAGAGCCCCACATCAGGCTCCTTGATCAGTGGGGAGTCTGCTTCTCCCTCTGCCGCTGCCCCTCCCCTTGCTTGTGCGCATGTGTGGGCTCTCTCTCTCTCTCCTCTCTCTCTCTCTGACAAATAAATAAATAAATAAAATCTTTAACAAATTAAATAAATAAAATAGGATGAGGAGACAATCAAAGGTGTTTAAAATGAACTCAACAAGATCAGGAAGGAAATGGAAGGGAAAAGTAAAGCCACTAGGAAGATGAAAACCACATGAGAAGAAAGGTAAATGGGAAAGAAAACTCTCACCGGAAGTCAGGTACATGTTAGGAAACTTTAAATCAAACAGAGTAAAAAATAAAGAGGGAGAGAAGGTGGGGGAGAGATAATGAACG
Source organism: Ailuropoda melanoleuca (assembly GCF_002007445.2). NCBI lineage: Eukaryota > Metazoa > Chordata > Mammalia > Carnivora > Ursidae > Ailuropoda > Ailuropoda melanoleuca. The sequence goes on from NC_048223.1 coordinate 39,488,024, forward strand.
GATGAGAATGATAAGGAGAGAGACGAAGAGGAAGAGAAACAAGCATACATGACATTATTTCTGGAAATAAAAATCAAAGAAATGGAAAAAAGAATGGAAACATTAAAATTAAAAAGACAGTAGTTTCATGATAAAGAACTACATCCACACATCAAAGAAGAACACAGTTTCCTAACAATAACTAGCATCAAAACACAAAGTGCGACAGAAAAGTTTTGTGACCAACCCAGTCATGCTTCCATCGTAGCAAGGACTATCTGACAAGGTCAAATATGAAGGATTAGGGAATATGCTGTTGGTGGGCCTTTCTTGAATAATAAAAATGCAAAAATACTGTATAATGAGGTTGATACAATCGAAAGATGAATAAACATAAGGAATTCAAAAATGTCAAAGTCATGGTAAAAGAATGAGCAGTGTGCAGTAATCCATTCAAATATTAAACCAAAGCTAATCTATTCTGTAGAATAGAGAGTAGAAACCAAATGGAAATTCTACAGATTAGGATACTGTTCAAGTAGTAATAACCCTAACAAAACTGGTAGAAAAGGATAGCAGGAGGCAGGGTAGGACTGTTGAATTCCTTGTTGTTATTATTATTAGTGAAATCAACAAATCTTTTAGCTTTGAGACAGAAAAGATAAATAGAATGATCAGGTTTAGACCCTGTACATCTACTTTTTAAACTCCAAAATTGTGCTCCCTATTGTTTTTGCTCTTGTTTGCTTTCCACTTTAAAGTTTATGACCATTTTGTCTACATAGTATTGTTTTAGTGATCTTTTAAGAGACAAAAGAATTAAAAATGTTTAATCTGCCACATTTGGTTTATATTGTCTTCAAATAATTTCTAGTAAAATTTACATATTCTTCAATTAATTTCTGGTGAAATCTAATCAACATTTATAGAAATCTCATGTATATGATTCCATTTTAAAAAATGTATCTATCCATCTTTTTCTATATGCAAATTGTGATGTCTGTAATGATGTTCACCAAAAACAGAGTGAATGTCTGTATGATGGAATTTTTTTTTTTAAAGATTTTATTTATTTTTTTTTGACAGAGAGAGAGACAGCCAGCGAGAGAGGGAACACAAGCAGGGGGAGTGGGAGAGGAAGAAGCAGGCTCAGCAGAGGAGCCTGATGTGGGGCTCGATCCCACAACGCCAGGATCACGCCCTGAGCCGAAGGCAGACGCTTAACTGCTTGCCACCCAGGTGCCCCTGTATGATGGAATTTTGTGTGATATTTTCTTTCTTATCTTTGTACTTCTGTTGGCTCGAATTTTTAATGTATGCATATCATTTTTCCGGTAATAGTATACATTTTTTAAAATTACTCCATCAGAGAAGAGCATACATTTGTTTAAACAATTCAAACAACTAATTCAGTTTACAAAGGAAAGATAATTTATGTTGTCACCTTCTATGGGTTATCCAAGTTGTCCTAAATTCAAAAGATAGCCTTTGACTTTTTAGTGCTATAAGAAGCATAATTATATTATAAAATATAGAGCTTCAATCGACTGGCTCTCCATAAGTCTAAGACATAAGTTTTGTGAACTTTAATCATTTAAAAAATTGTATCTCTCTATCTCTATTATCTATCTATTATCTATCTATCTATATCTATCTATCTATCTATCTATCTATCTATCTATCATCTATCTATCTATCAACATCTATCTATCATCTATCTATCATCTATCTATCTATCTATCTATCTATCTATCTATCTATCATCTATCTATCATCTATCTATCATCTATCTAACATCTATGTATCTATCCATCTATCCATCTACTTATTTATCATCTACCTGAAGTGAGGGGAAAAGCAGTATGCATTCTATCCTAATGGCTGGAGAGCTGGGAGTGGGGAGGAATTCCCCTCAATCATCTATATAAGGTGTCAAACTTGAAGCTCTCTCTGGAGACTGTCTTTATTATGAAGAAAGCTCTGAGTGTGTCTCACGGTGATTATTCTTCACCACTGCCAGGGCCATAGAGATTTTTTCTTTCCTCACCTGAAGAACCTGGAGGAATTTGTGAAGGGAAAACCCACAAATGTGTGGAGGGACTCCTAACATTGCCTCCCCAGGAGTTTCTCTTTCTCACTCTGTTCCATACTCAGCCTCCAGCAATTCATCAAAATTACCATTGAATAGCTCTTACCAGTTTGTAGCTAAAGCAGCTTCACCTCTAGTTAAGCAGATCTTGGTGCGGCATCTCTCCAGATGTACCTGTCTTTCCACATATAAGGGTGACCGTTAAACTTTTGACCTTAGTTCTCTAATGGGTCCAAGAAAGTTCTAAGGACAAAAGTGCCAACTTCCAAGCTCTTTATCTGTGGATGTTGATGTAGCCCCATTATATACCAAAAAGAATATAACTGTCCTCCCTTCCTCCCTCCCTCCTCTATCCCTCCCTCCCTCCCTCTGTTCCTCCTTTCCTTCCTTCCTCCCTTCCTTCCTTCCTCCCTCCCTTCCTTCCTTCCTTCTTTCCTCCCTCCCTTCCTTCCTTCCTTCTTTCCTTCCTCCCTCCTTCCTTTCCTTCCTTCCTTCCTTCCTTCCTTCCTTCCTTCCTTCCTTCCTTATTACTTCTTTCTTTTATTTACTTTTTGAAGGTCAACATTGAATTTTTCTATATTTTTAGAGTTTGTGATTCACTCTAATCTCTAATGGAGCCATAATCCAAAAATCAATAACAAATAAACCAAAAAGACTGTACCTTATCATGTCTAGTAGATAAAATTAGGTTTGTTATTTTGATCTTTTGATCAAGTAGATAGGGTTAAAAAAATAAGATCTTCAGAAAGAAATGTCTTAGGGGCAGGGAAGATTTTAAATTAAGATATATACATATACTTGCACCTCTGAAACAAACCAAATGTGGGCCCTCTACATCCACTTAGCCAGTTCATAGTAGAATATTTGACTCCTGGATCCATGAGTTTGTAACACAAGGAAGAGTCAACTGAGTACTTTACACATTGGATAAACTCCAGGTTCATGCATAGCCATGTGCTTTATATTACGGATGAATCTAGATTTCTTTACATTTGTGTTAAATCTGCGTGTCATTGCTTCTTAACTTTTTCTTTTTGCTTATCCATTTTTATTCTCTCACAACTTCCTTTTTACTTACATAACTTCATGCATCTAGTCTTTATCACTGAATTATTTTTATTTATTTATTTGACACAGAGAGAGACAGAGTACAGAGCAGCAGGCAGAGGGAGAGGGAGAAGTAGGCTCCCCGCTGAGGAAGGAGCCCAATGTGTGTTCGATCCCAGGACCATGGGTTCATGACCTGAGCCGAAGGCAGCTGCCTAACCAACTGAGTGACCCAGGAAACCCTTACTGAATTATTTTTAAATGTCATAACCTTGTAGTCTACTAGGAAAATTGATTTCCCTTTACTACATATTAAGAAATTAGCATGGGGATCATCAAATTTCCTGATTTTATTCCTACTTCTTTCTTCTGTTAGTCATCCATACATTTATGTCTCAAATATTTATTGAGAATTTACTATATCTCAGGCATTGTGCTTAGCTTGGAAATACAGTGGTCAGTAAGACAAATACTGTCTGTGACATTATAGAATCAAAAATTTACAGCTGGATTTTACAATTTATTACAAGTATGAAGGTACTTACTAACTCATGTAAGTTTATCATTTAAATAAAGAATTACGTTGGAGAACAGTGATATAAAATTAATGAAAAACCCAATTTTCAACATCGGTGAAGGTAAGTTATTTGTGGGGATCTGTTTCTTATTTTTGAATTCTGCTTCATACATGTTTTCTCCAAGATTCTCTTGCTTTTTGGTCTATTTTCATTTCTATGTGAATGTTTGAATAAGCCAGTCACTGTCCTTACCAAAAAACAAAAACAAAAACACAAACAAACACAAACAAAACAAAACAAAACAAAACAAAACAACTGGTATTTCAATTACAGTTGCATGGAACGTATAAATGATATTGAGGAGGGGAGACTATTCATCTTAAAAATATTGAGATAGAATCTATGTAGACAGTGCATCTTTCTATACATTTTTTTCTCTTAATAACGTTATTTCTAAAATAAGTTGTGGGACCATTTTATGTATCTCTAGATTAAATTTAAATTGACCTGTAACTTCTCTTTCTTATAATGCATTTTTTACATTTTTATATCAAGGTTGTGATGGCCCCATAAAACAAACTGGTATTTCTTTTTCTCTCCTCTCTAAAAGAGTTTGTGTGAGATTGATGACTTAAGTGTTTGATAAAATCCACCAGTGGAATTTTGGGACCTGAAATTGGTGTTCTGCTTTTTGTGTCTAGATGTCTTAAGAAACATTTCTTTAACCATGAAATTCAGTAGGTCTCTATATCATATTTCATTTTTTGCAGATTCATTTTTTGTCTCACTTAGGCTGATAATCTCTGTGACACAGCATCCAGCAGAGTTTCAAAACAGTCATGTTCACCATCTAATAGATAAAATGTGAACAAAGTCTGCTGCCAAATGTCTTTCAATTAGGTACTCTTCTGCAACCTTGCCGAATACTTTGAAATTACAGGATTGAAGTGCGGTAAAGGATACTTTCACACATGCACACAGAGGCACCACACACACTCACATGCATACATGCAAGGTTCTGTATAAGCAGTGGTTCAAAAAACAACTGAGAGAATAGGGTATTTACAGAAAACAGGGCAAGAATCACATTTTCCCTCAGGTTGAATGTTTTGGGATAAAGGAAACATCAGCAAGAGAAATTCTCCCTCTCTTTCATTTAAATTTTATTTAAGTCCTCTTCACTCTGATTGAAATACTGAAAAGATCTCCCTTACAGTACCAAAAGGCAGGGAGCAACAAGAAAGCATCTATTTCTGTGCTTCCTACATCATACCTTTCCTCATCCTTCTCACCAAACTAACTTTCTGCACACACCTGCTCTCTTTTCTTTCAAATTCATCTTTTTTTTTTTTTTTTTTAAGGAAGAGGCATACACAGGATGAGGGTAAGGAGTCTTGATAAGGTGGCAATTTGCAATGTTGGCGTGAGTCCCATTTGGAGTCAGTGATGGACTGTACTAGCTGATTACAGTTCTAGAGTGGAAAGAGAGGATTTTTGTTTTTGTTTTTTTTTAATGGAGGTGGCAATTTCAAAGTTCACACTACTTGAAGTGTCTGGTTGTTCTTGCCAATTATTTTATTTATTCAAAAGGTTTTGCAAAAGGAAAATCTAAATTAACTCTTAAAGTAGTATGAGGTGCTTCCATGTCAGCATTTTAATCCTTACGTGTATTTGCTATGGGTATTGAAAAAAATAACAAGTTAACTCAGTTCTCTTTCTTTCTCTTCTCTCTTGAAGGAATTGGAGACAGTCTTAAATCAATTACTATGTCTAAAATCCAGACCCAGATTGTACTGGGACGTTTAATACTATGACATAAACTGTCAGAGAGTTAGATAAAGATTGATGAAGGAAAGACTTAAGAGAGTCCTCCAGGTGTTGATTTATATAAATGTGTTTGCCTTGCAGCCTGGAGCATTTCCTTGCATGCAGGATACAGCCAGAGATGTACAAAGTTGTCTGTCTTCATGACATGGATGCTCTATATGTAGGCCAGGCCATCAATCAGTTGATTAACAGGTACTTGCTGAGTGGCTACTAAGGGCTAAAAAGACTATTCATTCCTGTATCAGCTACTATTTCACATATATCACACTTACTCTATAAAATGGTGAATACCTTTTTTTCCCCACAGAGGAAATTTTGGTTTGTTTTGCAATACTTTCTTTTAACTTTAAATATAACTTATGCCCAGTATGGCTATTAAAATTATAATTTGAGATCTGTATAATACCATCTTCTAAAACTAGTAAAATAATAAAAATTAAACAAATCCTTTTAGCCTTTTAGATATTATTAAAATATAACCAAATATTTACCTTAAATCAGACTATATAGTATAGTGGATATAGCAAAATTCTTTTACCCTTTCACTGGCTTCAAAGGGAAATTAAAAAAAAATAAGTTTATAATAGACTTTTTGAGGGGTAGGGATTACATTTATTTGTAGATTTTATCTTAGTACCCAATGCATGCATCTTCAAATGCTTTCCAACATAAATCAATAAGAACATCTTCTTTCACTGAGGGATTATAGATTTATGATTTAAATTCTGCATTTGTAACTATTTAAAGGTAGTTGTAGTTATCTATTGCTGTGTCACAAGCATAACTATACCTCAAATTTATTACAATTTCTTATAGTTCTGTGGGTTGGAGGGGTCAGCTGGCAGGGCTTCTTGCTTGGAGTCTCATGCAGTTGTCTTCAGATAATACTGGGATCTGGCATCATGTGAAGGCTCTATTGAGCTGGATGGTTTCTCCACAAGGTTGACAGTTGTCAGACTGTAGCTCACTAGTCCATACCTGAAGAACCTATATGTGCCTTCTCTGTGTGGTTTGGGTTTCTCACAGTAGAATGGCTGAAATTCCAGAGGTAGAAAACAAAAGGGATAGAGAAGTGGAAGATTTTAGTCCAGGGACAAGAAATTGTCATAAGCTCTCCTCTGTATTCTACTGATCAAAGCAGCCACAGTTCATATTCATGGGGGAGGGGACACAAAGTGCACCTCTTGATGGAAAGACTGTCAGGTAACTTATGGTCAACTTTAATTCATCATGCAGCTCATCTGAACACCAGCATGAATCTGGCACTTCCTAATCCACTATGTTTGCAGATTGCAGTGATGAAAACATCCCTAATAAGAAGGTTAACTATACACAGGGACCTGAAGCATAGAGAGGCCACAGTAGTAATGATCATTGATCTTTCTCATGATTTAGCCAGTTTCTAATCCATGCCACTGTGTCCTTTTGTGAGTCAACTGAAACCAATTTTCTGGGTCATATTTCATGACACACTTTGGCAGGCATTTTACTGATGTCAAAGTGCAAAACTTCTACTGTGTTCCCTATTCTTTATACAATAAGAAATGCTTTTTAAGGAAACACCAGTAATTTGTATTTAATTTAGACAACTGAATGTAGTAATTCTACCTCTTCTTGTTGCACACAAGATATTTTTTTATTCTTTACTAACTGTTCAAAACTGTATTTATTTTTTCACAGTGGAACTTTCATTGCATTAACCTTCATGAAAAAATAGGGCAAAGGATTTAAGTCACTTTAGCAGATTCAGAGGATACAAACAAATAAACCTCAACTTATAAATTGTACTGATTAGAATAATTTTTACCAGCATTTACCAGCGTATCAGTAGCCGGAAGGATTTTGTTCCCAGTTATAGCTCAAAGTCAAATGAAAACTTGTTGTGTTTATAGAAATATTGTTTTTAATTTTTTGTTATTGTCTTTTACATATAATAAGCCTGTTTTCCATGGAGATGCATGGGATCATGTTGCTGTGCAAAATACTTGGATGTCCACTTTACTTTAAGCTTAAAATAAATTATGAGAAGGACTGTGGTTGTCTCATTTCAAGATATATGTTTTGTAAGGGGTATTGCTAACTATCAGCATATTTTTGGGGAAAGAATAAAGTAGTAAAGGGTCTAGGAAACCAATTATAGAATATGGAGTGAGTCAATTTTAAAATGAGAATATTTAACACAGAACAGAGAAACCTCACATCAGAAGTAGTTATCGTCTTTATATGTTCTAAAGGCTCTCAGATGAACTTTTTGCATGATTTAATAAGACTGAATAGTGACCAATGAATAAATATTTAAGAGAATCAAATTTTGACTCAAATTATATACATATATATATATAGAGAGAGAGAGAGAGAGAGAGAGAAGGAGAGAGAAGTTTTTCCAAACCCTGGTCTGAAACCTGGTCTTTCCTCAAAGTTCTCCATTTTAGTAAATTGAACAGTTGCTCAGACTAAAAATCTGTCTTCTATGTTCTCTCATAACTGTAAGAGAAGATTTCAAAAAAGGAGCAAGGAAGCCTAGCTAAGAGAGTCTCTTTTAAAATAAGTTAAAGTAGAAAAAGAAAAATATGCACATCCTCGTCAGAGGAAATAAGAACTTTTTGTCAGCTATAAGCCCCACTTAAGCCTGGACATAACCCCCTCTTCACTGTGACACCTGGATTGTTCACATTCTTCACTTTGGAAGGAGCCAACTTGATTGCACATGTTTCAATCACTCATTTGCATATTAACCCAACCTGTCTCAGTTAGCCTTATTTCCATGCCTGTTTTAAATAACAGACCTGATTGAGAACTACCCCTTTCCTCTTTATAACCCTTCCCAATCTTCCTCTTCCTGGGAACATGAGTCGGTTTTCTAATTGAATCTGTGTCTCCTGAATTGCAATTCTAATTGCCCAAATAAATGTTTGGTTGCTTCAATTTTCAGTGAATTACTTCTTGGTCAACAGAACATAAATCAAACTTATCAGTAAATACATTCAGAGTTGTACCATTTATGACAAATTCTATCTTGTCATTGTCCTTCAAGCCACCATTAGTTCTAACCTGGATTAATATAAGAATGTCCCAAATATGTCCCTACCTCTGTGGTTTATTAATTGCCCAGAAGCCTGGATGTTCCTGTGCTATACACCATCTGAAGGGTTCAATCCCAAAGCCTTCCTTTGTCCTGAAGTTTCCACTGGTGCTTGACTTTCTCTTCCAATTCCCATCTTCTTCCACTTCCCCTATTGCTCACTAGGCTCCAATCACACTGGCCTCTTTGCTCTCCCTAAGACACTACCAAGCATGCTGTAGGGGAGGAAAAATAATTTTCCCTTTACCCTTCTAGGTTCTTGGCTGAAAGGACCCTATAATAAAAGACAGACCAAGAGGAGAAAAAAAAAAGAGAAGTTTAATAACATGTATACCTCCTTACGCCTGTGAGATTCCCAGAAAAACTGAGTAATTCCTCACAGTGCCACAACCCATCTCTTTAAATAACATCTGCACCTAAAGACAAAAAATGTTGTTGGTGGGAGGGGAAGCCAGTTATGGGAGATATCAGGAGAAGCACAGGAAACAAGGTCAGGTTGTTATGCAAATGTAAGCCTTCTCCAGTGAGAAGAGTTCTAGAGATTTAGAGTCATCCTTCTCTTCCAGGTACAGAGAGGGGGACACTGTCACAAATGGAGATTTCTTTATAAATGTAAATGTCTCCTACAAAAGGGTAACTTCTACTCAATTTTCAGAGCTTCTCCTTTATCTGCTGGATTTCTTGGGTTTTTTTGTTTGTTCGTTTTTAATAACCAGCTCAAGATAATCCTTATGCCAAAGAGGCATATTTTGGGTGGCAAACTCTGCTCTCCTTTGATGCTTCTGCCTAACGACTTTTGCATTGGCTGTCCACTCTGCTCAACTGCATTTACCTATCCCACTGACTGTCATATTTAACAGGACCCTTTATATCTATTTTTCCCTATCCCATCACTACAGCCCCTTCTATGATCTACTTCTATTAGAGTTTTCACCAGTCTCTGACCTAATATTTGTACAATGACTTACTTTTTTTTCTCGCCCAGTAGAATCCAAGCTCTGTAAATGTATAAACTTGTTTATTCATTGCTATGTCTGCTATATTTAGAGCAGTGTCCATCCCAGAGAATTGGTAGATTATACATATATGTTAAATTGCTTTTAAAATGAAACAATGAAGGCTATAGCCATTAATTCTATGATGACCTAGTCAGAGGTATTAATTAAATGGCTGCCAACTAGGATTACCTAGTTAGAAATGTTAATTAAATGGCATGGCTTCTCAGTAATCACTGGGATCTGGTACTTTCTGCAATAATATTTATTAATACATCTATCCTGCAAGATACTAAGTTTAATAGAATTGTGCTTTTTTTTAAAAAAATATTTATTTATTTATTTACTTGAGAGAGAGAGAGAGAGAGAGCATGCACTCAAGTAGGAGCAAAGAGAGACAGATGAGAAGACTCCATGCTGAGCATGGAGCTCTATGTGGGGCTCCATCCCATGGCCCCAAGATCATGACCTGAGCCAAAACCAAGAGTTGGATGCTTAACTGACTGAGCCACCCAGGCATTTTCACAGAATTGTTTTGAAGCAAATTTGGGAAGGATTGTCAACCATAACTGAAAGTCTTCACAAATCCACTTCTTCCAAAACCTTGGTGGACTCCTTGCTTTTCTTCTCTTTTTAAAGACTGGAACACTTTTAAACATGATTTATGGGCATGGAGGTCTTTGGACAGGTGTGGGTATGGGTCTTGCAAAATGGTTGCATTTTTTTCAGTGAAGGAGCAAGGTCAAAGTCTGAGAAAAAGGATGGGGAGCAAGGCACTTCAGGAAGTGGGAGAAAACAAAGATCAGTGGAAGAGATTATGCTCATGTGGTGCCCTTTAGTGGTTAAGACCAGTAAGCACAGATGTGTATTTTGTTTCCCTTACCATATATAGCTAAGGGAATGGATGCATAGAATAGGTGGAAATTTGTATTTTATTAAATGAGTATAATAACATAAAGAAAAAAGTTAATTGAAGATGTAAAATTGAATCTATGCAGTGTAAGAAAACATTTGAAAGCATGAGAAATTAAGGGCCAGAGAAAAGGGTGATATGATCAGTAATGAAGGATTCATGAGTCCTTGTGGGGTTCAAGGATGTTTGGTGTTGGCTACATAATTAAGTGAACTGGAAAGACAGTAGGTTAAGTTTGAGATTGCGGAGGGTTTTAATTACTGGCAATGAATAGGTTTAGGTACGACCATAGCTTTGTCAGAGTGGAGGGCAATTTCATTTGAGGAGAGGAGGTCAAGGAAGTAAAAAACTACTATATTGGAAGACTATGTGAATACTGGCATCACCAAGGACCATGGCAGGCAGAGTATAATGGAGATGGCTATAATCCTGGAGCCAAAATCTTCAAGGGGATCAAAAGTCCTAAGTCTTGGTAGTATAATAACTGAAGGTAGTGGAAAATATATGAAGATCTCAAACTTAAATCTGGCTTTTGCTGGCAGAGGAAAGAGAATGTTCTAAAAATGTTATTAGGCCCAGGGATCCTAGCCATTTTACATCATTGGATGATTTCTCTAAGTTGCTGCTGACATTTCCTAGAGGAAAAACACAGAACATTCTAGCAATATTAAAAAAGAAAAAACAACCATTGATTTCCCTTTGAAGCTTATATTAACATGAAAAAAGATGTCCCCTTTCTGAACTAGTTTCCCTTCTCCCATGTCTGCCCCAACAAATTAAGAAGAATATAGAAGCTAATATTCCTGCAGGCTGGGCTCATTAGTTCTCATGCTTTCTCCATATCCTGGTTCTCCTTGCAATCAGCATGTGCAGCTCCAGACTTTATGGTAATGTCCTGAGTTACAATGTAACAGTTAGCCTTCCACATTCGGAACTCATTTGGTGGTATGGCTCATTATAAATAATATCCTTTTATCAGTAGAAGTGAAATTCCCATTACTTATTACAGGTGCTTAAATAGCTACTGTTTCATTAACCAATGGTGTCTTTCTGAGAAAAGTCAAATGGCATCTTCTAAATCGTATTTTCACAGGCAGTTACCAGGGCAGTTCTGGGAACAAGAGACCGAGGTGTGGTACACTCAGATTCTTAGTCCAAGTCTGCTGTTTGTCTCAGCAAGGAGGGATGCCCTGTGTACTTGAGCAAGCTCTCTGGATTCCTGTCTAACCTGAAAATTTTGAATTTTATCTTTATTTTATCAAATTGTCATTTTGCATTGTATTTGTGTGTTTCATTGTGACTTAAGGTTTTTATATTCTCTTCTATGATTGAGGGATTATTAGTGCTACAATTTTTCACAGGATGCGCTTATAAAAGATTTTTCTTGAATTAAGATGGTTCAAGTTACCAACCTATCTGAAAAAATGTTATCATTGGGAAGGTGCTGAATTTCACCACAAGATACCAAAGTACTCCTAAGAAATCTCCAAAGATAAATGTTGCCTTTTTAAATATCTTTTGGTAAGAGTCCCCGTGGTGATAATGGAGGAGAAGGACTGAATTTTAAGGAACTGGGAAAAGCCTAGTGCAATGTATACATATCCATAAAATATTTCTCTTTGAGCTTGCTAGCAAGACTAGTCTTACCTTGGTTTTGTTATCCTGGAAACTCCAGAGGGCCCATAATAAGTAAGGAGAGAGATATACATGAGTATAAATGTACATATATATTTACATTTTTGCATATAAGTGCCTAAATTAATGGTTACCTATATGTATATGATTTTTGCATACATCATTCACAAGTGGTTTACTTAAATAACTCTACCTCCTTGGCAAAATAAGGACCATTTCTGGGTATTAGTTTATACTGCTTTTACTTGGTTCTTACTGGAAAAAATGGGGACTCAGAACCGAGACCCTTTGTTCTAGGACAGGGATCCATTTCTCATCAATAGTACCTTTGCCTCCGATTTTTAGGCTGTTGGAGTGGGATATATTTGAACAGTACCTCTTGATCCTTTTGTAGATTTTCCTTGTATTCTTAAGGTACAAACTCCCAATCTTGAGGCTACTCTTTCTCGTTGGCTACTTGCCTCTAGGGGCAAGCCCTGGTAAGTCTGACTTTAAAGTATCCAAACTATCAAAAATCCAAAAGTAGAAAAAATTAAAACAGATCAGGAAAATATTATTTAATAAGAGTTTATTGCACACAAAAGAACAGTTCACAAGCTGTGAGTCTTCAAATCAAAAAATGAAAACTACAGTGAGTTATCTATCACCTCCCACCTGTCAGAATGGCTAAAATAATAATAGATAATAATAATAATAATAATAATAACAAAAACACAAGAAATAACAGATGTTGGTGGTGAGGTTGCAGAGAAAAAGGAAAATTCATGCACTGTTGGTGCAAACTGGTTTAGCCACTGTGGAAAACAGTATAGAGGTTCCTCAAAAAGTTCAAAATAGGATTACCCTATGATAGAGCAATCACACTACTGGGTATTTACCCAAAGAATTAAAAAACACTAATTAAAAGAGATACATGCACCCCTATGTTTATAGCAGCATTATCTACAATAATCAAATTATGGGAGCAGCTCAAGTGTCCACCAATTGATGATGAATGGATAAAGAAGAGGTGGTATATATACACAGTGGAATATTATTCAGCTGTCATAATGAAATCTTGCCATTTGCAATGACATGAATGGAGTTAGAGAGTACAATACTAAGTGAAATAAGTCAGTCAGAGGAGGAAAAATCCCATATGATATCACACATATGTAGAATTTAGGAAACCAAACAAATGAGCAAAGGAAAAGAGAGAGAGAGAGAAACCAAGAAACAGACAGCTTACTATAGAGAACAGATGGTTACCAGAGAAGAGGTGGGTGGGGGAATGGGTGAAATAGGTGATGTGGATTAAAGAGTACACCCCTCATGATAAGCACCAAATAATGTATAGAATTGTTGAATCACTATATTGTACACCTGAAACTAAGTATACACTGTATATTAGCTATACTGAAATCAAAATTAAAAAAAAATTTAAAAATTTCACCATCCTGGATGAGACAGATTCCCAGGGAAGCCCAGAAATGCATAGTTGAGGCACAAGGAGTAACACGTCCAGAGGGGAGAACTTGAGCTCACTCCAAGGAAGAAGTCAGGGAGGAAATGAGCATCCCACCACTGGGACATGCAAAAAAGAAAAAAGACAAATCTAAAACTGATATGAAGCCTAGAGACATGATATCACAGGATGGCTCATAAAGTGAAAATGAGGAAGGTGTTTAACTTTTACATGATTGGTTATTACAATGGGGGTCTCAGGACAGCAGGGGATTGGTTAAAAGTTATTATCATACACCATTTGAGAAAAATGGTGTTTCTTTTATGATTGTGAGACGTATTTATAAGAAATAACCTAGTTTTGTTTATGTCCATGAAATAAGGTAGATGTAGCTTTGTTTACAGGGGTTAAGTGGTTATATCTGTTGGGGAAGTTTCTGCTGGGAATGGCCAGCAATCCCGGTACTGACAGATGAAAGATTACTCCAAACTTTGCTGTGAGAGAGAGAAGGCAAGGGCGTCAACGCTCAGAGACAAAGACGCTTTGCTCTTCTTTGCTCCAGCTTTTGTTGGTCCTTCAGGATAATCACAAATCCTTACCACTCTTTCTCCAGCAGGTGATGTGTGACAAGGGGTCTTATTGGAACCAGGAGGATCTGCTTACGGGAAAGACACAATATGCTAATTTGAGTGCTCTATGAGTTCTGCTAAACATAGCCTAGGGGACAATGCCTACATCTCTTAGATCACAGGGTGTCTTTTTGGGCTAAGAAAGCTTTAGGGAAGGCAACTCCCCACTTCATTCCAACCGCAGAGTAGTCACAAAGGCCTCCTCATTCCAAAGGCCTACTCCCTTCTCTGAAAACTTCCCTCTCCCCCAGCGGCTCCATGCTACATTTTAGCAAGCCAGGTATTACGACTGATGTCATGCTCCACATTAAGCCCAATAAATTTCAAGCCTGTTCTCCATTTTATTTTATTTTAACAACGCCTAGCCACATTGGCTACAGCATCAGTACCACTATTTCTATTTTTGGTCATTTAAGTATTACACCTATCAATTCTCCCTGATCTCAGAAACCTCTTGAGCTACATAGATTGTCCTTGGCATTGACCATTGAATCCATGCGGACTCCTGGCCAGGTGTGAACTGCCCTGACTACCCTGCTTCTCTGACTTCCTGGGATTCTACTGTTTATTCTTGCCTTTGTACATACTGGTAAAGTTTTCTCCACATGTTTACTTCCTCAACACACCCTCTGGAAGGGGCTGTGTCCCTACCCTCCTGGAACGGTCTGAGCATCAGCAGAAATGTCCCTTCTTCTAAGACTACTTCCTCAGGAGAAACCAGGACCCATTTTGTCACTGGAAATGACTCTTTTCCCTCTCACACCTTCACCTGTTTATTAAAAGTCATACATATTAGTCTTGGAACTAGACTTCCATCAAGGTTCACTTGAACTTGATGGAAGATGAACACAGAAGCCGACAATCAGAACCCCTAACCAAACAAAAGAATTTCTTATATCATCATGAGACTTTGTTTACAACACCATCAATCTGAAAATCTTTTGGCCAGGAATATATTTACTGAAGATCCCTAAGACACTCCAAAAAGAAGTGGAGAAGATTGTCTAGAACTGCTATTTAATGTTGGATTAAATACTGTGGTGGAATAATTTAAGCCAAAGGGAAAAAAAAACCCACAAATATCTAGACGTGTTGATTTTTAATCTCCTGTACTTGTTATGTTTTTAAAGTGCAACTATTTTTATATGGAATTTAATTTCTCACACTTTTTTTCTTTTTTCAACTCTCATGATCTCTTTCTTTTTTAAAATGAATCATAGAATTTCACCATGCTGTAAATGAATTCCAGTTCCAGAAGCCCTTCAAAAAACCTGGATGCCAAAATTCAAGGAATAGATCTAATTTATACCCTATGCATTTGGAGTAAAATTTAAGCTCATTTGAAAACTACCCTATGAATGTTAAAATTATGCTGAAAATAATTTTGAGGCAGTGTAGGTAATGGAAGAGTCACAGCTGATGAGTGCCTCTGTTTGCTTTTTCTAGTACCAATATTATTAAACCTGGTAAATGGTTATACCTACTGAGGTTTGCTTACAGCAGAAAACTGAAATGAACAGAATTACAGAATTCTATATTAGCAACATCATTTCCTCCATTTTGTAAATGCTTTAGCTATATCAACTTTTTAAACTCTAAAAGGTAGTTAGTACCATAATCTAAAGAAAACCTCTGGAATGGATTAATGATCCAATTATGTGTACTTTACACAATATATTTAAAACAAAGGAACTGGTCGTCCGGTTTGAAAATACTGGCAAACATCAGCATTTGCCCGTTTTCTTTTGAGAAATGCTCTCAAAATATCAAGGCGAATAAGATACAAATATATAAATGTGTTTTCAATGAAACATGGAGAAAGCTGAAAATATGAAAATGACTGCCCAGAGTAGTTGAAACTGCATGGAGGAATAGGGGGAGGACCTGTGAATACACACCTGTGGTTGTAGAGTTTAGGCGGAGCCAACAAATAACAATTCCAAAGGTGAGGAAGACCCTCACTTGCCAAAGAGAAAGCTCTCCTTCCCAAGGGTGGAAATGAGGTGGGGGGGGGGCAGGGAAAACCTTTCCTAGACCAAGGTCAATTCTTTAAATCAGAAGAGGGGGGCTGAATAAAGTTTTCCACAGATAAGTTAAATTTGAAGGAAGCAGTCTGTCTGTGTGTCAGAAGAGAGAGGCTTTGCCTGGAAAATAACCTTGCCACCATCATCTTCCTTGGCTGGGAAAAATGAAAGACTAAAATAACTCACATGCATAAATATGCGTGAAAGATAGAATGTCTCCTAGGTTTGAATACTGCCTCATTGCAATTTCCTACAGTCCCCCCCACCAAAAAAAAAATTGTTTTAAGAAAGTATCACTTCCTAAAAATAAGAGAGGTAAAAGGGTCTAGTGTAGGAAATCCCTCCATGGACGCGCACGCGCGCGCGCGCACACACACACACACACACACACACACAAAGGGAAACAACAGCACAAAAGACAGAACAAGGAAGAAAAACTGTGAATCTTGGACTTTTTTTAGTAAATGTATCTGGGCTGCCTTAGTTTTTCCTCTGCTATAAAACCACAGCATAACCAATGACTCAAGAACTTTCTTACTTGGAATCTTATCTTTAAAATGCTTTTGGCATAGTCCTTCAATTCAGGAAATGATTTCATTTGGCAACTTTTGGAGCACTTAAAAATTATGTACATCTTTTTCATGTTTTCCAAAATATTGCAATTTTTGGTATGTATGCCTAACAGCAAGAGATTGTCCCATGGAATTATAATTGCTTTCTTTTATTTTCAGCAACACAAATATAATGAGGTCCAGTGAAGTTCCTGACCTATTATTGTAGAATTAAGTTTCTGTTAGCATATATAATTTGTTTCTATTTATATAGAGATAATCTGAGTATATAGCTAGATGATATAGATACAGATTATATATATATATCTGAAGCCTGGGTACCTCTAAAGGTATGTGGGACACAACTGTGGGCAAACCCAAGGCCCAATAGATATGTTTTCTAATGATGCTTTCTAATGATGCATCATCTAATGATGATGATGATATGTTTCTAATGATATGTTTTCTAATGGTGTAGGATTCTTTGGCTGTTTAAGGTAAAACTATCTGACTTGTGTCACTTCTGTAAGCAGCAGAGATTCCTAGCTGTATATCAAGGAGTGTTTGCCATTTAAAGAATTATTGAAAAACTGTTCATTCTTTTGTCCCTAGGAACCCAACTCCTGAAATTTTTTCCTCCAGAAAAAAAAAAAATCCAAAAGGAAATATGCCCTTTAAAAATAAAATTTTATTTCATGATTTAATAATATGAGGGAGGAATTGGGAAACATTTAAATCTCTGGGGTAATGCAGGAGTCCACCATACGGATGCATGTGTAGGGAAATAGAGTCTAAACAGAACTAAAATGAAGAAAGAACAATCAGAGTTTAAGTCTACTGTGACAGATGGGATTTCAGGGGGCAGGAGACTACAGAAAAGTGAAATGGAACAGAAGAGTCATGAAAAGCTGAGTAAAAATTTGTCTTCAAGGCTTGTGGGCCAGGGTGAGACTGTATGAGAGGCCAAACAGAGCAGGGCTCCTGGGAAGCTGACCAGAATCTCAGAGATCTTATAAGACTGGGCCAGGTGAACTAGCTGGAGTGCTCATTATGGATGCCTTCTTAAAGGGTTTACTTGTATGAAATTCTGACAACGCTACAAATCATAAGGCTTTCATGTGTAAATTCAAATTGTAATTTCCACAGATTTAATTTTAAGACCTTGGACATATGATTGAGTTAGCCAGTAAATAATCTGTGGGTACTCAGACAATTTCAAAGTAAAAAACATACACAAAACAAAAGTTACTAAATATACATTAATATACTTTTATCTCTTAAAAAGCTACAAATTATAAAAATATGCAAAATAAGTGGTCATTTTATATAACAGCTGAGCAGGTATTGGATTTCTATCCTGTTTGCCCTTGTGTCTGGAGGAAACAGAATTTGGTTAAAGGTAATAATTACTATAAACTTGTGACTGAACTAGTTTAATAGTTATACAGAAATTTGAATACATATACAAGATAGTGGGTATGATTTTGTTTATAAAGCTATTGTTGTTTATGAAGATTGACTTAATATGATATATACATTATCTTACTTAACATATTATATTTTAAAACTGTAAATTTATTATCTCTTTGTAAGTTATTTTGTGGTAGGATTTATAAAGTTTTTTCCCTAGCCTGAAAATACCCTTTTCATCCTCTGTGCCTTTTTCATACCCTTAAATCATTGAAATATTATTTGTTATTTTTTAAAAGCTTAGTTCTTAATAATCATTGTTGTTTATTGTGTGAGCTTTCTACAATGTTAGTTATGAATATTTCTTGTCTTCAGATATTTATGACTTAGTCTTGTCTGCTTTGGTACCTATTCTCAATTTGTCTGACCACCATCCCTCTCTTACACAAAAAAGGACACCTCCATATTTTTTTACTTTTGTTAACCTGCCTAGACCTTCCAGAGACTTTCTTAGATAACCCTGATTTAATTTTGTATGTTGACGGTTCACACTTAAAGAGAAAAAAATAAAAATTGTCAAAGAGGCTATATTATTTCATATCTAAATTCACAGTTAAAATAATAAGACTTACCCTCGGATTAAATAGGTTCAGATAGCAGAGTTCATTGCCTTTGCTGGGACCTACTAACTAGCAAAATATAAAAGGGGAAATATTTATACTAAGTGTGGGCATAATTTTGGGTTTGTCCACAACTTTGTAATGGTTAGGAAAAAATAGAGGTTTCCTGACCTCTACACAAACCCCTTTAAAATCAGATATCAAATTGAAGAATATTTGGATGCTTTGCTGCTATAGTGGTTATCAGTTGCTGGGAGAAGCTTAACTGGCTGGTTGTGGTTCAAGGTCTTTCATGAGGTTGCTGTGAAGCTGTTTGCTGGGACTGTAGACATTTGAACACTTCCAAACTCATGCGGTTATTGGCAGGCCTCAGTTGCTCTCTGGCTGTAGACTAGAGACCTCATTTCCTTGCCACGTAAGCTCTCCATGGGCTGCCTGAGTGTCCTGAAGACATGGCAGCTGGCTTCCCCAGAGTGAATGATCCAAGAGACAGAGAGAAACCCAAGATGGAAGTTGCAATCTTTGATACCCTGATGTTAAAAGGACAGACCATTACTTCTGTCATATGCACAGTAAGTGACCATTATATAATATGTCTACCACACAGACACAATATGCCCAAGAATATAGATAATAGGAAAATGTAGTAAAAACAAAATTAAGAAGTAATAAATTTTGAGTATGTATTACCTTTGTTTTTACTCTAATTTAATTCATTGGTTATGCAATTTAACTTTATTTTTTTTCAATTTAACTTTTGATAATGGCTGTGTTTAACAACTGGCTCAAAAAAATCCCCGATGATTGAACAGTCTTGTCTCACAAGACAGTGCGAACTACTCCGACACACCACTGGCTCTACTCCAAAGTGAGTGTTCTCCGTTCTAGGTCAGTTTTGGTAGATTCCTAATGGAGTCTTTCATTTGTTTAGTTAAATATCTGATATTTTGCAGCACATTGAGAATCAATATGAGATTCCTGAATAAGGTCAGGCTTTGGCATCAGGGAATGTGTGTAGGTCTGATGTGTTATGAGTGTCAGAAAGAAATCTTTGTTTTGCAGCCTCCCAGCCCTGCAACATTAGATAGCTTGCTTAACTTTTTTGAACCAGAATCCTTACTTGGAATTTAGGGTTAAACATATGCACACACACACACACACACACACACACACAAACAAATACACTGGCCAATCCTCCACCCACTGGTATTGTGTGAGGTTGAACTGAGGCAATGTGGGTAGCTTCCCTTTCCAAGTAATGTGGCTTTTTCACATTCATTACCTCATGTAATCCTGACAACAGATCTGTTTATAGTGGGCATTAATAACTCTGCTTGATACCAAAAGTCAGAAGGGTTAAGTGACTTGCCCAAGGTCTCAGAGCTAATAAGATTGCTCCATAAATACAAGGTAGAGGTTACAGTATTGGCTCAAGAACAAGAACCTTCCCCGAGAACTGAAACCAATGGACAACCTTTCATTATAGCAGGAATAAGTTGCGGTAGGACAACAAAGCTTTCCAGCATCCTCCCTTTATCAGTGAGGTCCCTTGTGCAGATGTAAATTCCGATTTAATTAAATGAAAAATCCTACACAAGTAAATCCTTACATACGCTGCTCCTCATTTAGCCACCACAATGAATAATATGATTTCTGCTGTGTTCACTGTGCAGGCAATGGAAGGTTATAGGACAAAGACAGGTCTCCCAATGCCACAACCTCCTCAATTACATGACAGATATATTCCCAATGATGCCTGGTCAGGGGCAGGATCTGTTGTTATCTCAGGCCGAAGTGGAGAAAGGGGTATTTCCTAGAAAACGTGGACCTTTTGTGGTATGTCTGGTGTGAAGTCCAATTAAACAAAAAGGAGAGGCCACTCAGGTATCTATTTGATGGTTTCTGCTTGTAAGTGATTATCCCCACTTTAGTAACAGATCTGGGTGTGGGGGCATGAGAAGGGTACCTCTTAGATGCAATTGCTATGTACAGATCAATAAGCCAAAAAAAAAAAAAAAAAGATTTTTTTTCCCCCACCACAGCCTAGAAATGGTTTTAGAACCCATAGAAATGAAGGACATGTTATATAGCCAAATGAAAAAAGGCTGGAGTGTTAGAATAGTCAGATGGAAAACCAGCCTACAGTAAAACACTTGAGGTTGCTTTTCTTAAACTTTCCATACCCAAATGTTCCTGGAATATTTAAAGGGGTCACAATGGAGCAAGTTAATAATGGCATTTGGTCTCCAAATATTCCTCATGGTGGTGTGTACTCAGATGAAATGAGATTCTGTAGTCATTCTCTTTTTCCAGAATCACATAGCCACTTAGAAACCTTGTTTCAGCGTAACATTTTAAATGTGCATAAACTTGTATGTCACAAGTTATTCATTTATAGGCACCTTATATAGTACTTCTATAAACTTTAACTTATTTGACCTTCAAAATTATTATGTGAGAAAGGCAAAGATAGTATCACAAACCAAAGTTTACAGACAAAGAAATTGAAGCTTAGAGAATTTTTTAACAAAAATATTTAAGGACTTACATTTTAAATGGTGAGCTGGGGTTTACACTCAGAGTCAGAATTCACATGATAATGAAAAGCTTAAAGCTATGGGTTCTATTCTTGTGAAAAACATGTTTTTTTCTCTTTCAAGGCTGCACAAACTGAACTTCTGACATTTAGTTTGGAATGGCTGACTGAGATGAATTGTAGATAGATAAGTACATGTCTGGTCCTGAAATCAGGTCTATTGAAGTTCAATAGAAAAATAGATAACAGATTCTACCAAACATTTAAGGAGAAAATTATGCCAATTCTCTATAATCTCTTTTAGAGGACAGTAGCAGAGGAAACACTTCCTAACTCATTCTATGAGACTATAACTTTACAAGAAAACTATAACCAAAACCTCTCACGAAAATAGATGCAAAATTTCTCAACAGAATATCAGCAAATTGAATCCAAGAATACATAAACAAAATTATGTACTATGCCATGACCAAGTGGGGTTTATCCCAGATAAGAAGCGCTAGTCAACATTTTAAAATAAGTTAATGTAATCACATCATCAGACTTAAAAAAAGAAAAAGTAAATCATATGGCCATATAGATGCAGAAAATTTGGCAAAATCCAACACACATTCATGATAAAAACTCTCAGTAGACTAGGAATAGGGAGGAACTTTCTCAACTTGATAAGGCTATCTACAAAAAACCCTACAGATTACATCATACTTAAGGGTGAGAAACTTGAAGCTTTCCCACTAAGATTAGATACAAAGCAAGGAGGTCCCCTGTCACTACTCCTTTTCAACACTGTACTAGATTCCTTGCTTATGCAAGAAGGCAAGACATAGAAACAAAAAGTGTACCGAATGGGAAAGAAACATAAAAGTGTCTTTGTTCACAGATGACATAATTGTCTATGTAAAAAATCAAAACAATCAACAAAAAAACTCCTGGTACTAATACACAATTATAGAAAGGTTGCAGGATACAAGGTTAATATACAAAAGTTAATTACTTTCCTATATGCCAACAATGAACAAATGGAATTTGAAATTAAAAACATAATACCATTAGCACCTCCCAAACTGAAATAAACAAGTTGCTCCTAAAGGATAACATAGGAGAAAACCTAAATGATTTGGGGTATAGTGATGACTTTTTAGATACAACACAAAGGCATGATCCCTGAAAGTAATAATTGGTAAGCTGGACTTCATTAAAAGTTAAAATTTCTCTGTGAAAGATGATGGCAGGAAAATGATAAGATAAGTCGCAGACTGGAATAAAATATACAAAGAACTCTTAAAATTTAACAATAAGAAAACAAACTATCAGACAGTCTCCTCACCAAAGAACATATACAGGTGGTAAATGAGCCTATGAAAAGATGCTCCACATCATAGGTCATCATAGAAATACAAGTTAAAACAACAACGAGATACCACTATATACCTAAGAATGGTACACAGTACAATGGACAAAATCCCAAACACTGACAACACCAAATGCTGGTAAGGATGGAGAGCAACAGGAGCTCTCATGCATTGCTGGTAGGAATGAAAAATGGCACCACCATTTTAGAAGACAATTTAGGGGTTTCTTACTAAATTAACCATACTCTTACCACACAGTTCAGTAATCATGCTTTTTGGTATTTACCCACAGGAGATGAAAACATATCCACACAGAAATGTGCACGTGGATGATTATAGCAATTTTATTCATAATTGTCAAAATTTGGAAGCAGCCATGATGTCTTTCAGTAGGTGAATGGATAAATAAATTGTGGTACATCTGAGAATGGGATATTATTCAGCACCAAAAATGTATAAGCTATCAAGCCACAGAGAGACATGAAGGACTCTTAAATGCATATTAGTAAGTGAAAGATGACAATGTAAAAAGGTTACTTACTATACTATTTCAACTATATGACATTTTGGAAAAGGCAAAACTAAGGAGATAGTAAAAAGATCAGTTATTACAAGAGGTCAGGGAGGAAAGAAAGAATAAATGGGCAGAGCATAGAGGATTTACAGGGCCATGAATCTATTCTGTATGATCTGTAATGGTGGATATATGTCATTTATATTTATCCAAACCCATAGAATGTACAACACCAAGAGAAAACACTAAAGTGCTATGGACATTGGATGATTATGGTGTGTCAATGTAGATTCACTGGCTTTAAAAGTATATCACCCTGGTGGGGAATGCTGATAATGGGAGAAGTTGTGCAGGTATTGGGGCAGGAGGCATATAGGAAATCTCCATGCCTTCCCCTCAATTTTGCTGTGAACCTAAAACTACACTATAAAAATAAAATCTTAATTTAAAAAGTAGGTAACAGATAAGTAATGAAAAACAACAAAACACAGCCAACCAAATAAGCACACTACTCTGTAAAGTGAAAGCTGTCCAGAAGAGGAATTTGCCTTTAGTCATCCAGGGATTTAGTTAAACAGATAAGTAACGAAAAACAACAAAACACAGCCAACCAAATAAGTACACTACTCTGTAAAGCGAAAGCTGTCCAGAAGAGGAATTTGCCTTTAGTCATCCAGGGATTTAGTTAGCCATACTGGGGGCTACCATGTATATGTCGATCAGAGTGTGTCTGCTTCCTGAAAAGGGCACTTATCCAACTGGGAGAAACCTAGACTAAGTGACATTCAAATAGGTTCCAACACTCAGATTCTGGGAACAAAAAGGTCCATTTTGTATGGAAACATGGCAGGAGCATTACATAAAAAAGAGAAAAGTATATTTGAGTATGCTCATAGTATGTGCATGTACTATGTAAGTCCTCACAATACACTGCTAACATATTTGAGTAAAGCAGTAATAAGCAAATAAGTGGGGAAAATATAAAATTAGAGAGCAATTAAATAAACGCTGAAAGTAAGGCAGAAATAACATTAAATGGTAAGTTGGCATTTGGTTGCTTTGAAAGACGGTGGTGTCCTCAAAAATAATAAAGCATAAAATTATTTACATATATATGCCCAGTTTTGGTTGCTGGCAAAGGTGCTTCTTTTTTGTTGTTTGTTTAGTACCCTCCCACAGAACCCAGGAAAGTTATCAGTAAGTGCTGTTTGAACCAATTAGAACACATTTTACCAATATATCTAAAGTCAACATTATATGAGCCATGGCTACTGTGCCAAGAATTTAGAAGTCCTCTTCTCAGTTGGCCTTTGCATTGCTCTTTGGTTTGTTTTTGGAATCCCCACTCCAGTTAAGACATTGCTTTTCTGCATGTTGGTACATTGTCTGATGGAAGCAGAGTTTCAGGGAATGAAAACCTAATTTATCTATCTAATTGTGATGCAGCAAACACAGCTTCTTCCACTGAGGCACTACTGATACTTGAAGAACGCACTCAGGAAATTAGAGAATCTTGAGCATTTGAATTTGGTACTGGTGTATTGATTCCTGTTGCCTGTACTACCCACATTAGGGCTTGGGTTTGGTTATGATATTCCTGAGTGTTCTACATTTATTTAACATTCATTTTCTGAAGGCCAACAATGTGTCAAATATGGGTGTTAAGGTACTCTTCTACTGGGACATGAGTGAACTAGGTTCACTCAACTGAAACACAAGACAAAAAGTGTCCTTACAGAGAATCCGATGAGATGCAATGCTCTGTGAATTCAGAGGAAGAACAGATTTTTCCCAACTGAAGAGGACCAAGTTAACTGTATAACGTAAGTGATGTTTTAATGGAGCCTTGAAAATAGGTAGAGTCTAGACAGACAGAGCTGGCAGTAGGAGCAGAGTGGAAGGAAAGAAGAGCATTTGGGGTGGAAGGCATGTGTATGCACCAAGGGCGAGGGCATGCATGTTTACATACACACACACACACACACACACACACACCCCAAGGCAGCACTGAATCTTAGAACATCACACAGTGCTCTTTGTCCTACCCCTTGAAGACTTACATTATAGCTGTTTGTAACCTAGAGCACTCACTCTGAACTGCGGTTACAATATCGGAGAACAATTGCACTCTATTTTAGTGGATTGTTTCTAGTTTCATTAAAAGCAGTGTCAGGTCTGTGTCAAAAATTTTGGTGTTAACATTTTAAAAGGTTCTCTTTCCCAGAGCATTTCTAACAGACATTCAGCCTACTGCACACAGAGCATCAACAATGCTGTTTCCATGGTCACTGCAAAGAAGGGAGACATGAGTCAGGTACCCTCTATTGGAATATCTTGGCCCAACTGGCATCAAAGGAACTTGAAACGTACTCGTCCCACTCTTGAAGTGGACAGATTTTGTGTCAGCCAAGTAGATAAAAGCCATGGTTCATAAAGCTGAACGTGGGAAGGGCAGCTCCATGTTTCTCTTGTGATTATCAGCTGTGGACCAGGTGGGATCTACCAGCAAAAGCTGCTCAGAGCACCCAAATGTGTGAATGTACAAGTCAAAGCACTCCACGAAGAGAGATCTGCCCTGTGGTCCATCGGCCTGTGACAATTAAGACTACCAAGAAATGCCCAGGGATGGCTGAAAACACGATCTCCTCTTTATTTGAATAGGATCCCAGATAACAGCTACCTGGAGAGGACAGGGGAGAGATTGAAAATAATAATGATAAGGATAGTCAAACCATTGTCTGCTATGTTCCAGACAGGCAGCATTTAAGTGGGGATATTGTCTCAACAACTAGAAGAGATTTAAATGTAAATAGATCTGTAGTATTGTTTTTTCTCTCTGAGGGCAAATGTAGCGCTAAAGGGACACCGATGGGCTACTGCAAAGATGCTCTCTGCTTATTTACAGTCTTTCTTGCTCATGTTATCTTTGAGTTTGAAACACCAACAAATATGGATATTTTCTATTATTATTTTGACTTCATTGATTTCTCTCCATGAGTTTCAGGGATTAGCATCCCTGTTTTGTCTGAAGAGCTTGAATTCACATTTCTCCCTTTGCTCCCATTGTTGCCCCCACACTCTTCTCCCTCTGTGGGTCAGAGAAGGGCTGGGGCTGGGGTTGGCATGGCTTGTTTGCTTATTCTCATCAGTTGTAAAGTCAGCAGGAAGATGCACACCAGGGATGGTGGTTATTAAAGATACCTTTATAGGAACCAAGGAAAGGTGATTTAGTGCACATAGAGAGGTAGTGATTTCTGTCCTATGCAGTCCTATCACTTTGCGATAATTTTCAGATACATCCCACAGTAATCTTAAAAAATCTTGGAAACAGTATCATTCATATCATAATAAATTTTGATTGGACAAGAATGTTACACTAACTAATTGTTGTCCAGAGTGAAATGTAATCTATATCTGGTCACTTGCTTCATAGATCATAATGTCTCGGCACCTTTATCATTTATTACATGTTGATATGTTACAAGCATCTATATGGCATGCTAAATACCCTAACACCCAGAGCCCTCCCATATTCCCTGATAGCCTTGATAGCTATTCCAGATAGCTATAGGAGATTTGTAACCATAAATGAAAAAAATTACAAGAAATTAATAGTGGTTACCAATTTGTGAGCTGCTAAATCAACACATCTTATTTTCATGTAGATTGTGTTTGCTCTCCACAGCAGCCTAATGGCCTTAAAGGGGAGATGTTAGTATCCGTTTTACAAACAGGAATCCAAAACCCAGAGAAGTGTAAGTGAGCAAGGTCAGACAGGTGGGGTGAGGACTCGAATCCAGCTTGGTCAGGCACCACAGTCCCTCCTCTTTATGCTACCCCTCGCTGCTTCTTATGTGTGTGTATTGTTCCCATGCACAGATTATGTGTCTCCATCCACTAATTCAATTAAACATCAAATTTTGAAGCAGCACACCTTCGAGAATGCAAATGTGGAAACATCATGGTGTCTGCCCTTGCGGACAGCGTACCTGATTATACCCGAGGCAGGTATAAGTGTCTTACATGGCTTCAGGAGGAGATCTGTCACATCGGCTCAGGATCCAGAAGTGCTTTCTGGAGAATGCTGTGCGCTTACATTCTACCCTATTATCCTGGAAGTTGTTAAAGCTGAAGTGAATTTTGACTATTATCCAGTAGGCTTTTTTTTTTTCTTTTTAAATAAAGACAAAGATGAGGTCTCTATTTTTTAACATTGAAATTTTTTCATGTAATTGTCAGATCATTGCTCCAAGAGAGTGAATATAATGTCGAAGAGTGAGCTGCAGACCCAGAGCCCGTAAAGAAGAGCCTCCCTTCTTATCTGCATTTAGCTGTGTCTTCTTCAC
Source organism: Ailuropoda melanoleuca (assembly GCF_002007445.2). Lineage (NCBI taxonomy): Eukaryota > Metazoa > Chordata > Mammalia > Carnivora > Ursidae > Ailuropoda > Ailuropoda melanoleuca. Next base: position 39,515,535 of record NC_048223.1, read on the forward strand.
AGAGACCACCTAATCGCAGTCAGGTGCCTGTGTGTTCCCCTCTCAGAGTGCTGTGCTTTTCCTTTGGAACAGCACGAGTTGTGATAGTATAATTATTCATGATTTTATGCTCATTTTCCATGCATGTCCTTTAGTGATTGTACATTTCATGAAGAAAGAAACTCTGCTTGCCTTGTTCACCACCGCATCTCCCTTGCCAGGGTCAATGCCTGGCACATAGTAGGCTTTCATGATACAATTGTCGAAAGAATGAAGAATGGATCAGAATTCTGATCTAACCTCTTAAAAGCCTAAGTAGATTTGCAATATTTCATTAATTTAATGAGTCTCCATTTTCTTATCTGTAAAAAGTCATTCATGACACAGGTTTGTAAGGATCTATTGGAAAGCATAGTAATGAAAGCACCTGTCAATGTTCAAGTTCTCAGCCAATATTTATTACTGAGTATTTTCATTGCCATTGTAATTTGTCACGAGCATAGAGCCAGGATTATATGCTAAACCCAAAGTTAACACCAAATGTAAAATGTGCTGCCCAATTTCTGAGGTGACACTGTAGATCTTTCCGAGAGGATTGGTGCTAGAAAGCACTATGCTGCCAAGCTGTCAGTGAAAACCTTGAATAACCCTGTATTTACGTGCCATCATGGCTTTCCCCAAAATTATCTTCTGGGACCATGACTAGCCCTAGTCTAAGGGTTTGGTAATTGCTTTTGCCCAATCTGAGTACAATCTGTTCTGCTACTTTTGAGTTATGCAAGGGTGAAATAAATACAGAACAAGCATGCAAGTTACATTAAAGAGAGTCAAGATGTGCTTTGCACGCGGATAAAACTTAAAAATGCCTGAACTTTCAAAGTCAAACTTCTACAAGGAAAAGTATCAGGAATAAAATTTGGAAAACCCGGTGGAAACAGCCTGTAGCACTTTGAATATAATATTTTATCCTCCAACTTGACTTCTCTGTGAGAAGCTAGCCCCCATCCCCGCATCACAAAATAGGGAAATAAGGAGAGCCTTAATCACGTTTGCTGCCCGAAAGTTATGCTTCTCCAGAGGAATAGCTGTATGTATTTTTATTTTTCCCCGTCAAGGACATTATAACTAATTACATTTCTTTTTTTTCCGCTCAAAGCGGTTTTAGTAATTTGCAAAAAGCCTCACTCTGTTCACCTGAAGAGTTTCATATTTCTATATTATTTAAATTATCCATATTTGGCAACACATATTATATTTTTAGTTATATCATTTTTGTTTTAATTTGATTCCATTGTGACCTTTTTGAAACATTTTTGAAACACTATGGAGTACAGAATGTTTTAAGAACACACAGAAAATAATTTCAATCACAGAGTATTAAGCAAGTCAAACTCAGGTAAAATCTGAATTAAATTAGTAATCAGTTAAAAATGACCTATGCTCAGGAAGAGTCAAGAAATTTATGACTGAAAACATGTGACACTGGCTAGATCAGTTAGGGCAAAAATCTCAGGAAGATGAAATTTACCAACATACCTGATGTCGGTATCTAAAGAAATTGTAATTTAACCAATTATAACAAATATATAAAATGGACACAGTATAATCAATTCTAACAATTGAGCCTGTGTAAACCCTCATCAATGATTGCAATAATATTAATACATCAGAAAGCATTAACAAGAGGAACAACAAAAACAAGAGGAACAACAACTCGCTCTTCCAGATTAAAATATATAGACATATCATCACTTAACAGAGTTTCTTTTTAATATTCTTAATTAATTTAAATTGTAAAGATAATTAACAATCATGTTCTTCTCAAATACTGAATTTATCGAGTGCATGATTAAATTCCTGTGAGAGTTAACACATAGTTATCTGTGATTAGATACTGGAGGTAAATTAATCTCAGTGACTTTTCCTAAATTGCACTGTCTATAGATTTGTTTCACAAATAAACTCTGTATCTCAGAATAGACCAAATATCAGGCAGTGAGTGACTGAGTGAAAATCTTCCTTCTCAGCAACAATGAGCATGTGTATTTGTTTTTATTAACTCATGCCCCCAATATCTAGCATTACATGGATCATAGATGTAATACGTTTTGCTCAGATTTTGTTTTTCCATGTTGATTGTAATTTGTTGACTATTCACATCGAGCATCCATCTTTGATTTGTCCTGTATTATTTCATTAGTTTTTGTATTTCCAATTGTTCTTTTCTTTCTTTTACAATTGTCTGACCCTCTCTGTGATTATAGAATTTCCTCTGAGAGTTATGGTCTATATTAGTTCTCTTCATTTTTTTTTTTTAAGATTTTATTTTTTTAAGTGACAGAGAGACAGCCAGTGAGAGAGGGAACACAGCAGGGAGAGTGGGAGAGGAAGAAGCAGGCTCACAGCAAAAGAGCCCGATGTGGGGCTCGATCCCAGAACGCCGGGATCACACCCTCAGCCGAAGGCAGACGCTTATAGACTGCGCTACCCAGGCGCCCCAGTTCTCTTCATTTTGTTAGAAATTCTTCTGTGTTTCTCAAAGTTCTTACACATTTTTAGGAGTCCTGAAATTTAAAAATATGTAATGAATTAAGGAAATGCTCACCTAGCAATTTACATGATGTTATTTCAAATTTTAATCTCTATGAATTTCAAAATAGTTGATGTGTTTTTTTTTAAAAAGTGAATAACACCCAAATGCATGCAGTTTTTAGAGTGACATCCTCCCTGTCACCTATCAGTGATCAGTACTTGATTACTGGAAGCTTGCATGCTTATTGGGTCGAATGGCCACATCAAAGCAATATGCAGCTGAATCCAGGGACAAAAAAAGCAGAATGAGAGAGAGAAACAGAGAGAAAAGCATAAACAGAGAAAACAGTCTCTATGTCTTCTTGAGTGCCTACTATGTGCCAAATGTAAGGCTATGTGCATTATCTCCTCTGCTCTCACAATATAACTGAAGACTGGGTATTGCTTTTCACAAATAATGAAGTAGGCTAAGAAAGTTATCAAATCGCTTGACTTGTTCAAAGTCATTCATAAGTAAATAAATAATAAGTAAATAAATAATAAGTAAATAAATAATTGCTGGCATGTCTGACTCCCAAACTGACTTGTACAGGGCATTGTATTTTATAAATTGATGGGTTTGGGACCACAAATGAAAAAGGCAGACTGGTACTCAAGGAAAGATGAGCAAAGGTAAAAAAAATAGTCAGTAACCAGGCAAGAATGTCCATGGTAGGATCCACTGAATAAGGCAATGTACTTTTTGCATCCAGGGAAAAAACTCTGATGTGGGGCAAGAATGTTTCAGCTGGTTTTGAACTGACCAGTTTTGCCGAAACCCTTCCTTCCTACAGTCTATGCCTTGATATCATGTTTACCAGATGTCTTTTGGTCTAATATGACTTCTGATTACCCTAGAGAGGTGTATAATTCAGTGGACATGAAAAATTGGGTCAATTCAGAGCCATGGAAATTAAATTAGCTTCCTGGTTTGTTTATAATCCATTTGAGAGTTCAGTTAAGATAAGATAGTCACTTCCTCTGAGTCAGCTCTAGCACCAGAACAACATCAGATTTCCTGACCAGTAAAGCTGAGTTCCAGAACCAGGACTGCAGTGACCCAAATAAGGAACTGCTTTTGAAATTACCTTAGCATTTAAAGCATGTCCCCAGGCAACATCTCTCTTGCTCTTTCTCTTTTGTTCTCCCTAAACACAAACTGAAGTCTAAACGTTAGGACAGGGCAGAAAGGACTTTGAAGTATAACTTCTTTTGTTTGAGGCTTTGTGCCTTACCTTTTATAAGCATCTTTATCACACCGAAGCTCCTGATAATGATCTGGAGAGAGGACTGACATTTTAGGGGACCTTCTCTCTGAGTGTTTTAATCTGCAACGTTCTGTTACATCTTTCATCCAATTAAATGCATCTACTGAGCTAATTCCAGGCACACAATGTTCTAACTATAAACCCCAAAATGTTACTTTTGTTTCCTCCTTAGTGTGTCTTTGACTTTTAAGGTCAAGGACTGCTCCTTAACATTCCCTTATCTTGATAGCCTCCTCTCGGGATTCTGCCTCTACCTCTCTTATGTGACTCTTCCAATTCTCCTGACATCCTCTTCCGCTGTCTGGCCCTTAAATTTTGCAGTTCCCCAGCAATAGTTTCACTATTGTCTACATTCTGTCATGTCCAAGGGAGTTCTCACACCTTTTATGAATTTGGTTACATCAGATATGCTGCTGACCCCCCAGTCTGTACCTCAAGTGCAGTCCCCTTCCCCACACCATATTCAGGATCCCTTCGAGCCATCAACTACAATCACCACAGAAATGACAGTATCTCAGGCCCAGTATATTCCAGCTGAATGCATGATTTTCATTCTAATGGTTTATTTTTTAACAATTCATTTAATTTGGCATGTTAACTATAAACTTTGTTTTAAGAATTTGCCCTCATCCTGTCTCAACATTCTCCCAGATATCAACAAATCACTATAAAATCATGATTATCTTTACCATCCAGGTATGTCTCTTTTTCTTCTCAACATTCAGTGTGGCTCAGTCCCCCATCATCCCTTACCTGCAGTGCAGCACTAGTCTCAAAAAGCTCTCTCTGCTCCAGTCTCCATTCTCTCAACTCCCTCCTTCACACAATTATGAGAACGACGGTCCCAAAATACAGATCTGTTCATTGCAACCCTCCAAATAAAACATTCCAATGTCGTCACTATGTACATTATAAAATGCAATCGCTTTAAAGAGATAGGGAATTCTTAGGATGGAAATAATAATAATGATGATGAAAGGAATAATAATAATATTGTTATTTTATATGCAACCATCTTTAAGGCAAAAAACATACTGTATAGATATAGGAGTTGTTCAGAAAACAAGCAAGCAAGCTTCTGGAAGGGCAATTACAGTGAGAAACTCAGAAACAAGCAGAGATGACATTTCTCTCCATCTCACTTCTGCTTGCTTCTGATGTATAGCATCGTCCAGGCTCCTTGCTGTCATCTGGCTTTCATCCCATGATAAAAAGCATGGCAGGTCAGAGTGTCTGTGCTTTACATCTTACTCCTTCAAATACCTTGAAGAAATAAAAACAATAATATGGAATAAACGAAATGTGTGAAGGTGCAAAGAGATGTTTGGTCCATTTCAGTTCAAGTGCCAACTGCTTAACCATAGCTACTGAGGTGTTCAGGGACAGGGTCCGTAGCACAGGAGTCCAGTGGCTATCATGAGCATCCGTTCTGTGCTGGGTACGGTATTAGGCATGATATGCACATCTTTTCATTTAATCCTCATGACAAAACTATAAAATCATAGGATGGAATAGTTTGTCCAGGCTTGCACAACTGATGTAGCCATGATCCAAATCGTAGATGTTGGACTCCAAATTCCATCTATATAAAAATATTTCTATTCCCTTCTTGCACACAAAATTATTAAAAAAGAATAGATGTTCTGTGTTGGGGTAGAAAGGAGGCAGTATTTATTGGTATAATAGTACACAAATTTCAAAACGACAGCAAGTCCTGTTGGCTCTACATCTTGAATGTTTCAAGAATCTGATGTGTTCTCGGTATCTTTACTATTGACATCTTGGAACAAGCCTATATCACCTCTCATCTCTCTCTTGCTTCCTAATTGACCCGTTAAAGCTGCTGGTTGTTCACCCACTGCCCTCCTCCCCAACCTCTACCCTACCAATCTATTCTCAAGATAATGGCCAGAGAGATTTTATTAATATGTAAGTCAAAATATGTTCTTACTTGGAGTAAAGCTTAAGTCCTTACCGTGGCCTTAAAAACACTGCAAGGTATACTGATTCCTCCTGCTTACCTCCCCACACTTCTTTCAGGTTGTTGAAAATAGCAAGCACATTTCTATCCCAGAGATGGTATTCGCTATTCTTTCAGGCTAAAATGCTCTTCTCCCAGATCTCCTCCTATTTCCCTCCTTCATTTGCTTACCCTTCATGTTCCATTACTTTGCTTTCTAAAATAGCCACACCTTGGACCAGCAGGGCCATCGTATTACTCATATCTAGAGGGTTTCAACATGTAGAATGCAATGTACGTCAACCTTGAAGTCTAAGAAAGTGTCAGATCCTCTATATCCTCTGTACACAGTTTTATTTTTTCATAAACTCATAAAACCTGATGTTTTGTATATACACTTGTCCATTCATATAAAAAGTGAATTCCACAAAAGAATAATTTGTCTCTTCTGTTTACTATTCTAAACCCAATGCCCAAAATAGTACTTAACATGCAGTAAATAGGTAATAAAAAGTGAATGAATTAATGAATAAATGTATAAAATCAACTAATCAGGGGTTTTTGGATCATATTAACTTACTTTAAAGTCGATGATCTACCCTTGGGAATGTCATAAACTCCCTTGCCTCTTGTCTTTTCCTTTCACTTATCTAGCAAAATTCCAACCCTGCATAAACCCAAATAGTCACTTTTCACATGTCTAAAAGATAAGAATCTGAGCACTTCTAGAGAATCCTACCTAATAGCATAGACTAATTTCATTATGTTTGTGATCACCAGTCCTAAGTAGTTATGCAACACTGCACACCTATCCTACTATATTTCTTAGTTAATTTATTTTTTTTAAAGATTTTATTTATTTATTCGACAGAGATAGAGACAGCCAGTGAGAGAGGGAACACAAGCAGGGGGAGTGGGAGAGGAAGAAGCAGGCTCATAGAGGAAGAGCCTGACGTGGGGCTCGATCCCATAACGCCGGGATCACGCCCTGAGCCGAAGGCAGACGCTTAACCTCTGTGCCACCCAGGCGCCCCTTCTTAGTTAATTTAGTATCTAACTTTCTATCCATGTAATATTGCACTATTTTTAGTGGAAAATAGTGAAATTTTCCAGGATTAATGAGCAAATCCTTATGTATCTATTCTACTTATTCTTTCCTTTTAGTTGGCTTATTCCCATGCATTTAAGCCTGTTTAAGACTCTCCCATTAAAAAGAAAAAGAGAAACTGTTATTCTTTCTAATACCTGTCTACTTTTTTCTTTTTTTTTTTTAAATAGATTTTATTGTTAGAACAATTTTAGGTTCACTGCAAAGTTGAGAAGTAAGTATGGAGAGTTCATATATACCACCCATCCCTATATACACACAGTTTCTTCCATTATCAACATCCTACACGATGGTGGGACATTTGTTTTAGTCCATGAATCTACATCATTGATACATCATTATTAACCAAAATCCTCAGTTCACATCAGGTTTTCTCTTGATGTATTCTATGGATTTTGGCAAATGTATAATGATATATATCTACCATTATAGTATTATACACAAAATTTTCACTTCCCCCCTTAAAATCCTCTTTGCTTTGTCTATTTATTGCTACCTCTCCTCTAACCCTTGTTAACCACTGTCTTTTTTATTGTCTCTATAGTTTTCCCTTTTCCAGAGAGTCATATAATTGGAATAATACTAGGTAGCCTTTTCACAGTGGTTTATTTCTCATAATAATATGCATTTACTTAGTAACATGCATATTCCCTGTCTTTTCGTGGCTTGATAATGCGTTTCTTTTTTATTTTTTTACTTGGGTATAGTTGACATGCAATGTTAACGTTAGTTTCAGATGTATACCTTAGTGATTCAACTTCTCTGTATGTTATGCTATGCTCACCACTAGTGTAGCCATCATCTGTCACCATGCAATACTATTATAATATCACTGATTATATTTCCTATACTGTGCCTTTTATTCCCATGACTTATTCATTTCATAACTGGAAGCCTGAAACTTCCACTCCCTTCTCACTTCTCCTCTGGCATTTTCTAAGCCCTTTTTTACCCATCCCCTTTCCACCTCTCCTCTAGCAACCATCAGTTTATTTTCTGTATTTTCAGGTCTGATTCTGATTTCTGTTTGTTTGTTATTCATCTGTTTTGTTTTTTAGATTCCACATATGAGTGAAATCATATGGTATTTATCTTCCTCAGTCTGCCTTATTTCATTTAGCATAATCTCCTATAGGCCCATCCACTTTGCAAATGGCTAGACCTAATCCTTTTTTATGACTATGTAATATTTCGTGTGTGTGTGTGTGTGTGTGTGTGTGTGTGTGTATAAACACACACCACATCTTCCTTATCTATTTGGCTATCTATAGACACTCAGCTTGCTTCCATATCTTGGCTATTGTAAATTACACTGCAATAAACATAATGGTGCATATATCTTTTCAAATTAGTGTTTTCATTTTCTTTGGGTAAATACCCAGTAGTGGAATTACTGGATCATATGATATTTCTATCTTAATTTTTTGAGGATTCTCCATATGTTTTCCACAGTGCTATACCAATTTATATTCCCTCCAACAATGAACAGGATTCCTTTTTCTCCACATCCTTGTCAACACTTGTTATTTCTTGTCTTTTTGATTTTAGCCATTCTGATAGGTGTGAAGTGATATCTCATTGTGTTTTTTATTTGCACTTCCATGATGATGAGTGTTGTTGAACAGATAACACATTTCTTTTTAACACTGAATAATATTCCATTGTCTGTTTGTACCACAGTTCATCCATTCACCTACTGAAGGACATCTTGATTGATTCCAGGTTTGGGAAATTATTAATAAAGCTGCTATAAATATCCCTGTGCAGGTTTTTGTGTGGCCATAAGTTTTCAACTACTTTGGGCAGGTACCAAAGAGCATAATTGCTGGATTGCATGGTAAGAGTATGTTTGGTTTGTGAGAAACTGTCAAACTGTCTTCTAAAACGAGGGTGCCATTTGGCATTCCCATCAACAATGCATGAGAATTCCTGTTGATTCACAGCTTCACCAGTATTTGATGTTGTCAATGTTTTGGATTTTAGCCATTCTAATAGATGTGTCTAATAGTGATAGCTCATTGTTGTTTTGGTTTTCCTGTCCTTGATGGTGTATGAGATGGAGCATTTTTTCATACACTTATTTGCCATCTGTGTATCTTCTTTGGTGAGGTGCTTGTTTAGATTCTTTGCTCAATATTTTATAATAGATTGTTTATTTTCTTATTGTTGAATTGTAAGAGTTTTGTTTTGGTTTTTGAGAGGAGTATACTTTGAATACCAGTCCTTTATCAGATATGTCTTTTGCAAAGATTTTCTCCTGGTCTGTGGTTTGTCTTCCCATTCTCTTGTTCTTTACTGCTTTTTACACCAAGATTTCTCTATCACTATACTCCATTCTCAGCCACTTTATTCTTGCCTTCATTCTTACTGCCAGCTGGATTCTGCTGCTATAATTCTATCAAAACGTAACAGTATAGTGGCCATTAAGTTCAGTGATTATTTTATAAATTTCATTTTTATTTGGTAGTTGAACAGCACTTGGAACTATGGGCCTCTTCTTTAAATAGGCTGTGTCTGTGGCATAATATTCTCTTGGTTTTTCTCCTTTCTGAATATCCCTCTTCTTTGACTCATTTACATTGTTTTCTCCATGGTTAAATGTTGGACTTTCTCAACATTGAGGCCCATGGTTGACAGGGTGTTTACTCTGCCTTTCTCTATAAATGATTCCTTTTTTTATATATCTCCTTCTAAGACTCATCCTTCAAATTCTAGCCTCCTATAGTAGAATTACCATCTCATATATTCTCTAGGATGTTTGAGAGATGCAAACACAGTATGTCCATATTCCTCTTTCAGATCCACTCCCACAGGAAATCCTTTAAATTCCTTCAGTTCTCCCCATCTTGGTGAAGGGTACCACTACCCATGTACTTCGATAAACCAGAAATATCATAGTTATTCTTATTTCTTCCCTTTTCCCAACCTTATCATTTAATACAATCCGTGTACCTTCAATTTTTACTCCTTTGTCTCTAATCTCTCCACTTTTCTTTAGCTTAACCCACGCCCCCTTTAACAAGTTACCAGCCCCATTGTAGGCCCCATCATCCTCAAGCACTCTCCCCACCCTGAATACTTTTCTGCACTAAAACCACAGAAATTTTTTCAAAATACATATCTGATCCACTGTCTGCATCTCTCTTCAATTAAGACACCACATTTGTTTTTAGGATAAAGTCAAAAATCATTTAAAGGGATTAAATAAAATCCATGTCTGACATTTGCTCAGCTTTGTCTTACACCACATCTCCCAGGCATTTTTGTCTCCCAGCCATGCTGCACAGGCAGTGTTCCTTCCATCACCGGGACTCTAGCCATGCTGGTCCTTCTGCCTGCAGGGGCTTTCTCTCTCTCTCTCTCTCTCATTCCTTCTCTTTATCCAGTTAGTTCATTTCTAACAGAATGTAGTGCCTCATTATGCTATCATGGTTCTCCAGAAAAACAAAACCAAAAGGTAAATAGATAAAGATAGATAGAGATAGATGAATAGATAGAGGAATTGATTTATTACTGGAAATGGCTCACATGATTATGAAGGCTTAGCTAGGCCATGATATCCTGTCTGTAAACTGTGGAACCAGTTGTGATATAATTCAGTCTGTGTCCCAAGGCCTGAAAACCAGTGGGGCCACAGGTAAAAGTCATGGAGTACAAAGTCTAGGGAACTAGTAACGCCAACGTGCAAGGGTAGAAGAAGATAGATGTCCCTGCTCAAGTAGAGAGTGAGAGAATTTGTTCTTCCTCCACCTTTTGTTCTATGTGGGCCCTCAACAGATTGGATGATACCTGCCCAAAATTGTTAGGGGATATATTCTTCAGTCTACTGATTCAAATAATAATCTCATCTGGAAACACCTTCATTGACAAACCCAGAAATGTTTCACCAGCTATCTGGACATCCCTCAGCCCAGTAATGCTGACACATGAAATTAACCATCTCGCTTACTTTGAGCATTGCATTCTTAGGCAATTTTCCCTCAATATGCCAGAGCCCCATAACATTGTAGTTAAATTTTACATTTTTTTTACTTGCCTAAATGGTTAGTGAATCTTCTCACATAGGAGATTGTATACTCTATCAGGAACCTCAATGTTTATGTTCTTACTTATGTTCTGTATCCTTAGAACTTAACTCTAAACCTGGAACATTGAATAAGTGAATAAATATTCTTTATGGACTTGATGTTTTCAAGCCCCCCTTGGCTCTTTTATGTTCGTATCTAAATATAGTATTGAAATGGTGGTAAATTAGTGTTATTTTTGCATCTTAACAGTTCTATTTCTTGAAGTGTGTGTTAAAATCAGGTGGGAGTTAACAGCGTATAACTGGGTTTTTTTTGCATTTGGCATCCCCTGTTTCTCTAATTGTGAAGTACACATCATACTGACTTAACTCCTGGGATTGCCGTGCAAAATAATATGTGACATCAAGGCATTTTAAACTTCCGAAGTGCCACATGGAAGCTCAATGATGGTGATCATCAATCATCATCATCATTATCATTTTATACTACATAATCTTACTGCTCTGGAACCCTTAGGAGTAAAAGCCAATAATTCCATCATATGGAATAAGACCTACTTACTGTTGGCTTAGTGATGATTTTATTCACATAGTGTATATAATAAAAGGCTAAATATAAGTTAACACAAGAAAATAAGAAGTTAGTAAAAGGTCCAAATTAATTTTTTTCTAATGGGGATATGAGCTACATGTTATCATAAGGATTTTGTGTTGAAAGTATTTATTTAAGTAGCCGTCTGACACTTTTGCAATCAAACGTGGCAAACTAATCTAACTTATCAAGTGGTCATGTTCCCTTAAGCATTGAGTATTGTGGATTGAACCAGGAATGTGGGAGAAAAACTGCCCTTGAGGACTTGCTTTGGCAGTGACTTGTTGCATGACCTTGGGAAAAGCATTTCACTTCCTGAGTCTTGCTTATAAAGAGAGGAACCACAAAGCTTCCCCCCTGAGTTTGCTGTGAAGAATACAAACCAGTATATGGGGTAGTACTCACTACCTTACAGACTGTTGTGTGGTTATGATTTATTGAAAGGGGTCCCCTTCACTATAGCCAAGCACATCAGGTTAAGTGGGAGTCAGAGGAGGCAGGGAGAAATGTGGAAGCAGTTTTCCTTCTCATCTAAGCAGAGAGACTCAGGTCTACTTCAGAGTTCTTTTGAACTCTAGCAACATAGAGTATCAAAAATATTCTCTTAAACAGTGAGAAACTACCCACTCCCAACTGTGTTGTCTATGAGGTGCATCACACTGAAGTATTTGGAAACATATTTCAATCTAAATATTTTATATTTTTGACACACAGCTGAATTGAGCACCTAGTTTCTCTTATTTCTTACAAGTACCATGATCTGTTTCTTTTCATCTCCTCTCTAGTCTTTCTCATCCCTATTTTCCATTTAACAGATAAGTAATCAGATTCAGGGAGATAAAGTGGTTTGTCAAAAGTCACTCCTCTATAGATTTATTGCTAAAATCTTCTAATGATTATACTAACTTTTTTTTTTAATGCTGTTCCTTGCCCTGGACCCTGAAAATGCCAGTGTTATGGAGGAAGAAAAAGTTATGATCTGATTTCCCGAACAGGTATCCAGCACGTTCTCTCACCCATAAGTCATGCTCTCCCTGAAAATCTGCCTGACTTTTCATGATGACTTATGATCCTTTCTAAAGAGGCATCTTTGTTTTTGCAATTTATTTTTCCTCTTTAGAAGCCTAATTGGTTCTAATTAGCCTAATTAGATAGACTAATTGCCAGAGTGCTTGTCGCCTTCTGACCCCATCTTTAGTATAATAAGAACATTTTATCTCTTGTACCACCTCTGGTCATTAGGTAGTAGCTTTCTGTAGGTCTGTTCAAAAAAATCTGAAAAAAAAAAATTCGCCAAAATCAATGAATTGCATCTGTAACGAAGCTAGAAGATTAAGTCATATTTGCCATCCCGAGGTCACATATGTATGTGGTCAACAAATATAAAAATATTTCTTTAAGACAAAGGTGTTTGTGGATTTCAATGGAATTTACAAGACCTTGAAAAATGACAGATAACCCATTGTATATCTAAATGGAGAACCAGGCCTAGAGTTCTAATAATAAAAATTATGACAACACTATAACAATAGCTCAAATATATTTTCTTACTACGCATCAGGCACTGTGCTAAGTTCATAATATATGGGAATATAAATATATTCTTATTTTATCTTCAATAAGTTTATATCATAGATACTATTTTCGCTCCTATTTTACATTTAGAAATGGAACCAAAGAGAGTTAAAGAATGTGAATATTATTAATCATTTGTGAAAGATGGGTTTTGTGATATTCTGACTCCAAACGCAAACTTTGGAGCTACGCTATACTATCTCTATTGTTCTCTGTGGTAGATCACAAAAGTGGTTGCAAACTTTAGTCCTCCCATTGAGAGTTGGAATCTATGTCACCTTTCCCCTTCTAATATTTGATTTGAATTGCTTAATAAAATGCAGCCAAATGTTATTTTGTGAGTTCTGAGGCTGAGTTTCAGGAGAACTTGTACATTTCCTGTCAGCTTTAGGCTCTCCTGCCTTGCACTCCAAGTGAGTAGTCCTTGTCTTGGCTGCAGAAGGATGAGAGAGCAAGTGAAACCAGCCAGCCACCTGGGCCAACTTTAACCAGCTAATCCACGGCCAATCTGGAAGCTGACTCCTGACAAATGAATAAGCCCAGTTGAGATCAACCAACCCTGGCCAGATAAGCAGAACTGTTCAGTGGAGCCCAGTGCAAATTGACAATGCATAGAATTGTGAGCTTAACAGATGGTTATTGTTTTAAGTCATTAGCTTTAGCATGACTTGTTATATAGCTTAACTGATAAATGTCTCAAGAGGGAATAAAAATAGGTGTTGTGATATCCAGGAAAAAAAATAAAAGAAGAATAAACATGTCCTTGAATCACAGGGAAGAAAGATGACTCTGCAGGATGAGGAAAGTAGCAAAAGCTGCAGAGCTTCCTTTTTAATTTTCATCTAAGCTCCCCTCCTTCTCCACTCTTTGATAGAGATTATTATGTGAAGGACCTGAAAGAAGAAGCATAGCAGTCAAGACTTATTGCATTTAGGAAAAAAAAAATAAAGGAAGATGGAAGAAGAGTGAAAAATAGCAGAAGGAAAAGAGAGGAGAGGAAAAAGATTTAAATAGGAAAGGAAGCAAATATCAACTTCTCTATTATTTTTCAGCATTTCCACATCTTTCAGTTCTCCCAGGAGATTAAAAACAACAAAAATGTGCAGAGGTTAGGTGTGCTTGCTTATGAAAGACCAAGAGGCAGATTTGAAAATATGGGCAAAGGCCAACTGCAGCTCTATGTCCTGTATATAAATCCCCAGAGTGGAACTTTACTTGGGGATGGCAGCACTTGCAGAAATGGCATCTCAGAACATAAAGAACAATTCTGGGTGTGTATAAAACAGGCTCTCTTTCAACCAGGGAATAGATAATCCTAAAGAATCCCCTAGTCTCAACTCAGGTCAGTAACCTCAGTCTGGAATCTTAGACACTATGAGATACTGAACACAGATTTGCTTATTTCCATTGTTTGTCTCTGGGATACATCTCTTAGTCCAACTAAAAGACTCTGGGGGTTATGTTTGTCTTTAAGACAAGAGGATACATAACAAAGAAAAACCCTATAAATGTAGTCAGTGTGAAAGAACATTTAGTCAGAATGGAACACTTACTTGACATCGGCTCATCCACAGTGGAGAAAAACCTTATCAGCATCTTGAATGTGGAAAGCCTTCAGTTGGCATTCAACCCTTATGAGTTATCACCAAAGGCACACTAAACAGAACACTCACCAATGCAGTGAATGTGGAGAATCCTTTAGTCAGAATGTAGATCTCCTTCATTATCAAAGAACCCACACTAAGGAGGAATTTTTTGAATGTAGAGAATGTGGAAAAACTCTTTAGTTTTCAGGCTATTTCTTTGTGCTCTCTTCAATTTCTTTCATAAGTATTCTATAAGTTTGAGAGTATAGATCTATTACTTCTTCAGTTAGATTTAGTCCTAGGTATATTATTATTTTTGGTGCAATTGTAAATGGGATTCATTCCTTGATTTCTTTTTCTGCTGCATTGTTATAGCTGTATAGAAATGCAACAGATTTCTGCACATTGATTTTACAACCTGTGACTTTGATGAATTCATGTATGAGGTCTAGGAGTTTTTTGGTGGAGTCTTTCAGGTTTTCTACATAGAGTATCATGTTGTCTGCATATAGTGACTTCTTCCTTGCCAATTGGGATGCCTTTTATTTCTTCTTGTTGTCTGATTGCTGAGGCTAAGCCTTCTAGTACTATGTTAAATAGTAATGGTGAGAGTGGACATCCTTGTCTTGTTTCCTGACCATAGGGGAAAGGCTCTCAGTTTTTCCCCATTGAGGGTGATATTAGCTGTGGGTCTTTTGTATATGACCTTTATGATGCTGAGGTAGAGGAAACATTCTTAAAATGTCTATACTACCCAAAGCAATCTACACATTTAATGCAATCTCCAACAAGATACCACCAGCATTCTTCATGGAGCTGAAACAAACAATCCTAAAATTTGTATGGAACCACAAAAGGCCCCAAACAGCCAAAGCAATTCTGAAAAAGAAAACCAAAACTGGATGCATCACGGTTCCAGATTTCAGGCTATATTACAAAGCTATAGTCATCAAGACAAAATGGTATTTTCACAAAAACAGATACATACATCAGTGGAACAGATTAGAAAACCCATAAATGGACCCACAACTATATGGTCAACTAATCGTCAACAAAGCAGAAAAGAATATACAATGGAAAAAGATGTGGGGCACATCTCTTCAATAAATGGTGTTGGGAAAACTGGACAGCAACATACAGAAGAATGAAACTAGACCAATTTCTTACACCATATGCAAAAATAAATTCAAAATGGATGAAAGATCTTAATGTGAGATAGGAAACCTTCAAAATCCTAAGGCAGAACACAAGCAGCAACATCTTTGATATCAGCCTTAGTAACTTCTTACTTGATACTCCACCACAGGCAAGGGAAACAAAAGGGAAAATGAACTATGGGGACTTCATCAAGATAAAAAGCTTCTGCCCAGCAAAGGAAACAATCAACAAAACTAAAAGGCAACCTTAGGAATGGGAGAAGATATTTGCAAACAACAGATCAGATAAAGGGTTAGTATCAAAAATCTACAAAGAATTTCTCAATCTTAACACTCCAAATACAAATAATCCAGTTAAGAAATGGGCAGAAGACATGAATAGACACTTTTCCAAAAAAGACATCCAGATAGCAAACGGACCCATGAAAAGATGCTCAACATCGCTCATCATCAGGGAAAAACAAATCAAAACCACAATGAGATACCACCTCACACCTGTCAGAATGGCTAAAATTAACACCACAGGAAACAATAGATGTTGGCAAGGATGCAGAAAAAGGGAACCCTCTTGCACTGTTGGTGGGAATGCAAACTGGTGCAGCCGCTCTGGAGAACAGTATGGAGGTTCCTCAAAATGTTAAATATAGAACTACCCTATGATCAAGCAATTGCACTAATAGGTATTTACCCAAAGGATACAAAAATACAGATTTGAAGGGATATATGCACCCAGATGTTTATAGCAGCGTAATCAACAATGGCCAAACTATGGAGGGAGCCCAAATGTCCATCGACTGATGAATGGCTAAAGAAGATGTGATATGTATAGGACAGGACAGTGGGGTTACAGGATAACCAAGGTAAATAATTTACAGGTTGGCTCAGTCTCTCCAATTCCTTCTCTGGTGAGTTTGTAATCCCTTGGACTCATGGAACCTCCATGTCTAGAAGATTTGCAGGATGAAAGTCATTCAGATTCCATAAGACATAAACTGACCCACTGGGAAGATAGTTTGATATTTTCATGGTTTAAGGATTAAAAACAAAATTGCTGATCTATCTTGTTCCAATAGTGGCCTAAATAGCGTCGGGCGTCTTAGAGATTCTACAGACATGAAACAAGGTTTCCTCAGAACATTTCCTTGTCTCCAAGACAGATGTTACAAGAATATTGCATAGTATGTAGAAATATTTCCAATTATATTCTTGGCCAAAATGATTGATTATGGAGTCCTGAGTCAATATAGACTGTTTTGTTTTATGTAATCTGAAATCCCAGTTTATATAAACTGAAATTCAGAGCGAACTTCTCTGAATTCATTCCAGAAAGTCTTAAGTACAATGTGGTGCTTTGTCTGAAAAGCACCAACTTTCACTTTAGAGACAAGTGTTAGCATACTGAAACAGATCTTACCCCTGCAAATGCCCAAACTGAGGATTTGGGCAGGAGTAAGGAAGTAAGAAAATTAGGGCAGCATCAGACCTGAGAACAACAGCAGCAGCTATATCTCCCATGAGCCATGGAGTCTTAAGCAGAAATGAGTACTGTACTTAAATATTTCTGAGGCAATTACACAAAGAAATATTTAGGAAAAAATTGATTTATAATATAAAATTTCCATTGCAATTACCTTCAGTCTCAGAGTTGAGTTAACAGCTTTGTCAGAGTAAATAGATGGATGAGAAATTTATCCTTCAAATTCTCTCCCTCCATGCCACAAACTGGGGTCAGTTACCTGTTTTGTGTCTTCGTGGTTTATTTTTTTCATCCTTTCTCACACAAAGTCCAGAGTTAAGCTGGAACTAACCAAAATAGCTTAGGTTTTCTGGTACCATTGCACCCATTCCCTCCATTTACAAGTCACGGACTACTTTAACTTTGACAAATGTACTATTTAATTAATTGTCCACAGATGAGTAATGTTGACTGATTTCTACATTCTAATCTTAAAAATTGGTTACTGAACTGGTTGGTGATATCAAGAAAGAAAAGAGTGCTATTGTTTCTATAAAATTGTGTATTAGGTGGTCAGGCACAAACAGATTCCTAGAGAATGTTAACCTGTGTTTTACCTCACGTTCAAATGATAAATTAGAAGGTACACATAGTCCACTGGATGGTGGAGATTTTTAAATGGTTTTTCTACTTAACATACATGTGCTTTTGCTCTCTCCATAGGCACAGGAATTCATTCTAGATTATTAAGGTACATCCCATGGCTATGTGCTTTGGTCAGTGGAAGTGCTCTACATTTCTTCTCAGGAATCCCTCCTTTATCTATCTCCCTCCTTGCAATGTCAACATCCATCATTTTTGGCACAAGGTTTTCAAGATAAGGAGGGGAGGAATGGAAAGACTAACACCTTCATAGAGGTCTGAAATCCCACAGGAACCTCAAAATACAATCAGACACTTTGCACTGTGAAGATTAACTTTCTGTACCTGTAACTCCTGCATCTTATTGTGCTAGAAGACAGTCAAGATTCTTCGCAGACCTGAAAAACATATTCAAAGCCATCCTATTTTTTCCTTATTCTCAGTGAGGTCCACGAAAGGTGAGGAGGTGGGCATGAATTGGAGACCCCATGACAAGTGACAAGTAAGTAGAGAAGGTAGAGTGCATGGCAAACCTGTGAGGCAAGCAGAGGCAAGAGTCAATGCAGAGCTGTCCACGAGCTTCCTGTGAGGGTTTAGGTCCCTGAGGGAAAGGATCTGAAGTTCCATACTGTCCTTAGCACCTGGCACTGTGCTTGGCACATGTTAGACACTCAGTAGAGGGCTTTGAATGAACTTTTTAAAAAAATAACAAGTGACACGTAGCCCAAATTGGAAAATCACTACAGATGTGAACATTGAGCTCACATCTATTTTTTTTCTAGCCC
This sequence comes from Ailuropoda melanoleuca, assembly GCF_002007445.2. NCBI lineage: Eukaryota > Metazoa > Chordata > Mammalia > Carnivora > Ursidae > Ailuropoda > Ailuropoda melanoleuca. Next base: position 39,534,241 of record NC_048223.1, read on the forward strand.
TTAATTCACTGTCACAGGCCATTTGAAGAATCTAAAAAAAAAAAAAAAAAAAAAAAAAAAGTTTGAATCCTCTCCCCACAAAATGCAACTATAAAATTTTGAATTTCACTTCAGGGGCTCATGGACCTTCCAAAGTCTATCTGAAAAATTCATAATCCATGGGGGTAGGAGGGCAGTATTCTCCTCACATTTATAAAATGCTACAAAATTTCTACTTCCCAATTTTATTCAAATAAAACATGAATCTTTAAGTGCCTCATAGATATACTCATCCTATCTTATTGCTCTCATTTTCCACCGTACTAAATTGCTTTGCAATGGTTCATAAGCATGAACAGAGGTTAGATTCACCCAGCTATGAAAAAAACGATGGCACTTCTAAATATATTTCTCAACTTTGATCATGAAAAGAAAGCCACCCTAAACCCCAAACCCATAGTAATCTATGGCGACACTGAATGTTTCTAGACTGGCCTGACAGTTTTCCTATTCTTAAGCTATCTGCTAGGATTCCAAAGATTTCTAGAAAGAAGCCCAGGATGCAGAGAAGGAGGAAAATACTGAGATGGAGCATGAGTCTAGCTCAGCCTGCAGTTAATGAATCACAATAATGCAGCACATCACAGTCAGACCTAATTTTTGGAAGTAGTTGTTGGCTACTCAAGAAACAGGATGTACTTGCTGTCAGGAGCTGTCTGCTGATATAGCCATGCCGTGGCTGTACAAGTAAACATCGGAAGAAAATAGAGCCTTTAGAGAGCCAAACGATTTTGACCGAACAAACTTGGCATGTTTGACATAATCAGAAACTCCTAGGAGTGTTGTAAAACAGAATTCTTAATAGAACAAGAGAAAAAACACCTTATAGTTCCTCATGTTTGAATTAAGTCAGAAGTCAGGAAGGAACCTCCTGAGAATTAATGTTACAAAACTGTGAAATGGGTTCACAGAACATAAGAGTTCTCAATTTTGGAGTTCTGTCAGAATTACCTGGGGAGTTAAAAGTCATATATACTCCACTTTCCCTTCCCCTGCCCATAATCTAGAGGAAGCTTGGGAAGTAAGCTGGACAATGCAAGACAAGGGGGAAAAGGACATTTAATGGATCTTACCGCGTGCCTATTTAGTAGACACTCCCCCTGCTTGTGTTCCCTCTCTTGCTGGCTGTCTCTATCTCTGTCAAATAAATAAATAAAATATTAAAAAAAAAAAAAAAGAAACCATGGCCTGTGTTCAACTATGGATGCTCTCTCATTAGGAGCTACGTGACTTGGATGAGGTCTTTATCTTTTCGTATCTTAATTTCACATCCTAAAATGGAGAGAGTTGTAGTCTGAGTTACTGAGTGATTGTGGGGATTAAAATGGGTGAACTCATATAAAGTACTTATAATGGAATTTGGCAGAGTGATCATCAGGTAAGTGCTGGCAATTACTCTTAACAAAATTTTACAAGTGGGAAAATGGGAGGTTTGGAAGGTTAAGTAGTAGTTAGCTGAGGGTCTTGTGGTGCTGGAGATTTTTAAATCGTTGTAGCACATTGATAACCGTTCTGGGGCCCATAAAGCATACCCTTGAGGTGGGAAGGTGATTTGCTATTTTTTCAAGAGCATGCCAGACTGTTGGTTCTATTATTTACTTGGTGCAAGGGATCAGGGCTACACGCCTTGCACCATTCAAGTGAATTTCCCCTTCTGGATGTACAAATAAGTAGAAAAAATAATGTCACAATTGTTTCTGTGAAAATCATCTTATTTAATATGAATAGATGTTTTGCTTGGCTCATGTGCTTCAATCCTGTGTATGCGCATGAAGAAAACAACCTAACCATTTTCTAATATTCTGGTTTTGAGAGAGGTGAGGATTCTCAGGATCAGTGTCCCAAACCAAGACTTGTTCTGATTTCATTGCCCTAATAGTTCTCTTAGCTATTGATCCCGAAGTTTTGAAAATACTAGCCACCACAATGGGCTCCAACTCTGAATATCAGGCCCCCTTGTTATCACTCTTGACCAATTGACTAGACCATCATAAATAGTCCACATTAATAACCCACGCCCAGCCGCAACAAGCTTTGCCCTGTGCACAGGGATTTGGGGATTTTCTCCGGGTTCTAAATACCAAATTACATTCTCAGATCTGTTTCCTGTCTAAAACTTTGCTTCTGATCTTGCTCTCACTCTGGACATAAAGGCTGATACTTTCTCTTGCTTGCTAGCAACTCTTGTCTGGGACACTCCTGCCTCATTTTCCCCTTGCTTCATGTGCCACATTGGGGGTTAATGCTATCTCTCTTAAATCCAGGATCAACCTTAAATATTCTTTCCTTGGACAGAGGTGAACACTCACAGAATTGATTTAATTTGGTTTGATTTGATTCAACTTAATTTGACACAATTCAAGAATTCTGAGTAACTGCTTTGAGACCAGCCCCACTTTGGGCACTATTTGCCTGAAAATCAGAGGATAAAAATACATAATAAGGATAAAATATCACATATTAATATGAATCTTCTGTTTCTCCTTTTCTCTCAACTTTAACTTCGAATAACTCCATCTATTCACTTTCTATTTTTCCCCCCTAGAACAAGCTATCAGGCTTTTAAGAGTCTTTGTCACATAAAAGGCAAGGCTCTGGTTCAAGATATTACCAGAGATCTGACAACTGCTTTGGAAGCAGAGAAATAGCACGCCTTTCCCATGGGTGCCCTGGGCAATTTGATTTCTCTCACGTATGTGTGAGAGAATGTGTATGGGGGGGGGGTTGCTGTAAAAATGCAGCTGCGAGAATTAAGCTACCTCTACCAGTGTGCACCAAATCTCACGTCAAATGCCACCTTTTAAATTCTGCTCCTGCTGGGTGGGCTACGGATTTAAAAAACAGCATAGGCACACAACCACACCAAGGCGCACACACTCCCACGCTCACACATTCAGATCCTCCCTCGTAGCTCGCACGCTGGTAAATCCGGCGCCGCCACGTCTGCTAAATGTCTGCACCACTGACATCTGATACTGTTGTGCCAGTCACTTCCCCAGAGATGGTACTTACACAGCAACAGACTCAGCAAGCTCCATTAAATCTCTCCTTACCCTTTCCTCAGGGCAGTAAGTGCCCATTAAGAAATCCCAATGATTTTGCATACTTTTCTGAGTCATCACTTACGCTTTCAGCCGGCTGCCTGGCCAGCCCTGCCTCATGCCTGGTGTCTCGCTCAGGGCTGGGGCTGGCGTGTGTGACCATACTTTGTTAAACATTTCTCACTCAGAGGTTGGCATGACAGCTCTGTTTAGGCAGAATCCTACACTGTGGTGGCAATGACCTGTTGTTGGTAGTGAACTTCTGGCTACCATCCAGGCAGCCACTGTTAACACTAATGGGCCAGGGCAAAATGAAATGCAACTTAGAAACAATGTTCCATCACAGTGGGAGAGTCCAAGTCAAATAACTTTGGGAAACCTTACACTCAAAACTCTTCCCTTGGAGAATCCCTGTTCACCGTAGCCTATTAAAGGTTCTGATAAGGTTTGCAATTAAAAATCTGCTTAACCTTGCTTCACACAGTCCTCCAAAATCTTGACCTTGGAAAGACAGATCCCAAACACATATACATACTTAAGTATGCATACCAATATTGCACCTGTCTTAGCTTAAGCTGCTATAGCAAAATACCATAGACTTGATGGCTTAAATACCAGTTTCTTTCTCACAGTTTTGAAGGCTAGAAAATCCAAGATCAAAATGCTAGAAGATTCAGTTCTTGGTGAGAATCCTCTTCCTGGTTTGCAGATAGCTGCCTTTTAGTTACGTCCTCATGTGATGAAGAGAGCTAGTCTGGAGTCTCTTCTTAAAAGGGTACCAATCCCATCACGTAGGCCCCACATCTGGGACGGACCTCATCTAAACGGAATTGCTTCCCAAAGTTCCTACATCCAAAACCATCACACCGGGGCATAGGGCTTCAACATATGAATTCTGAGGGGACACAAGCATTTAGTCCATAACAGTATTCATTAACCAAGATTCTGCGTACTTGAATTTTTCTAATGCTAGTTTTCCTTAATAGCTTGAGAGGAACATATCAGTGTCTAGGGCACAGATTCAAGAGTCTGCCAGAGCTCCATGGCCTGGCAGAGTGACCTTCAGCAATTCTAAAAATAATGACTATCTTTTAAGGTCATTGCAACAAAAATATATTATCAAAAGGACCAAGAACAGTACCAGGCTCCTCATAAGCAGGCAATAAATGTTAATTATCATTAATTTCCTGTGTAGACAATATTTTAGGAAGTGCTAACTAAATTATGCTTGCTGGTCACACTGTTCATTTTTCCTGTACCAAGTGAATTTTGGTTTCTCATTTTTTGGCATCGGCCAAAATAGGATCTGTTATCAGTATTAAGCTCAGCATTTAATTTTTTATCAGTGAGGTAACCAATGCAGTGACCTCCTGAGAACCCAGCTGCAAACATATCATGCTCTGACTCCAGTTGAGCTAATGCTGGTCAGGAAACACAAGGGCTCAGCTCCTGCTGTGTTACCTGGGTTCCTCTTTACTTGGTGATTTTGAATTGATATTCTTGGGAAAATGGAGGAAAGGATGCTTAGGGTTTGGACAACACTGAAAAGTTCAGTTCTTGCTGCCGGGAGATAAAAGGTAAAGAGAGATTTAATGGAGCTCTTTGGGCCCATTGTCTTGTAAATCCCAGCTCTGGGAAAGTGACCCCAGAACAATGTCAGAAGGGAACATCTTTATCTCCTCTCCTCAATCGCTAATTAAGATTGTCCATAGCGTGAATCATCGATTAAAGATGGCGGAGGAGTAGGGGACCCCTTTTTCAGCCGGTCCCCTGAGTTGAGCTGGATAGGTACCAGACCAGCAGGGAATATCCACGGAATCAGCCTGAGACGCAGGAAGATACATCTGGATCTCTACAAATGAACATCTCCAGCGCTGAGTATCGAGGTACGAAGCGGGGAGCC
>NC_048223.1:39544439-39570780 GCF_002007445.2 Ailuropoda melanoleuca
GGGGGAATGAAACATGAGAGACTATGGACTATGGGAAACAAACTGGGGACTTCAGAGGGGAGGGGGTGGGGGAAGGGGATGGACTGGTGGTGGGTAGTAAGGAGGGCACGTATTGCATGGTGCACTGGGTGTTATACGCAACTAATGAAGCATCAAACTTTACATCAGAACCAGGGGATGTACTGTATGGTGATTAACATAATATATTAAAATAAAATTAATTATAAAAAAAAAAAAAAAAATTGTCCATAGCGTGCTGCAAAAATAAATAAAAGCAAGCAAATAAATAAATAAAAAGCTTGCAAACAATCCAACCAAACAAAATCATTCCAGTTAAGCTCTGGGCTTAACAGATGCTGTGTTCGGCCTTGAGATTTTCAATGTCATGGAACAGTAAGAGGCTCTTCTACTTGGGCCTTGTAAGGCCCAATGGCAGAGGCCGACCCTACTTTTCGAACAATTCTGGTATCTGCTAGCTTAAGCCAGATTCAGACTGGTGAAAAATGAGATTGAACATATGAAGATGGTGGTGGGGTTGCAGGGCCCAGAATGGAATGAGGCAAACGATACCCTCAACTTGGGTGCAAAATTAAAGAGAGTTATCAAAAGACTCAGTAATCAAATAATATTTGGAGGTAATTTCTTTCTTTCTTCCTTCTTTCCTTCCTTCTTTTCTCTTTTCTTTCTTTTCTTTTTTCTTCTTTCTTTCTTCTTCTTCTTCTTCTTCTTTTCCTTCCTTCCTTCCTTCCTTCCTTCCTTCAAGTGAGCTCTACACTCAACATGGGGCTTGAACTCATGACCCTGAGATCAAGTGTCACATACTCTCCTGACTGAGCCAGCGAAGTGCCCCTCAGTGTAATATATATAAAACTTAAAATTTATGTAGAAAATCCACGATGAGCCAAATATCAAAATTTTAGGTTAAGACAAGATCAGCAATATTGAATGTTCCCTTAGCCCTGGCTCTAGCATGGCCTAACTATGGGATGGAATAGGAATATGTGAGTGATAGAGAAAGATTAAGTCAGTAAGTAAAATTAATGAACAATTTCCAATAGACTATCTTATGTTTCTCAAGCTTGGCAAATTTAAAGAAGCTGTATCTAACAGCAAAAGTAGTAACATCTTTCTAATTGTCATAAAACAAGATCAACATTCAAGATTTCCATAAGCAAAGCTAAGGGATGGGACAGAAAGGAAGATTTATTGGATATTTGTTATTTCCTAGTACATGATCCTTTACACTTTATGATGACTCCAGAATTAGATATTTTTACTACAGTTGCGTTGCTGGGGGAGCAGAGCCTGGAGAGGGATGCCTGAACTAAAAGCTAATGTGAAGATAGAGGTAAAATTTTTTTAACGATTTTATTTATTTATTTTAGAGAGAGCAAGAGAGAGAAAGAAAGAGAAAGCATGAGCAGGGGGAGGAACAAAGGGAGAAGCAGACTCCCCGCTGAGCAGGGAGCTAGATGCAGGACTTGATCCCAGGACCCCAGGATCATGACCTGAGCTGAAGGCAGACACTTAACTGACTGAGCCACCCAGGTGCCTCAGTAAAGGTAAAATTTATAACAGATCCACTTTGCTCCAAAGCCCTTGTCTTTTCTTCCATACTGTTTTGTATGTGCCTTGACGTTTTTACTTACAAGGCAATAGCACCAATTCCTGCCATTTCTAATTAGGACATAAGTAAATACACCTTGTAAAATTAAAAAAAAAACCACTATAGAAATGTAAAGTTCATTTATTCTTTAATTCATTCATTACCTATTTGGTGAGTATCAATCAGGAAGTTAACTATTTTGATCTGGAATTTCCACAGGGGAAGAAAAGCCTATCATTTGGATTTAAAGTTTTCACAGATTTGCAGATTCTGAACCCTGAAATTTTTCTCAATTCTCCTTGTTTTTCATGACAGAAACAAAAAAAGTAGCTAGTTTATTTCTGTCTAGAATTTTTAGGAAGGCAGGTAAAGTATTCTCTAAATAGTTGTCCAAATGTTCATTTCTCCTCTGCTGTTAGAGGTTTGGTCCACAGGTACAAATGAAGGAGCATATCTTAGAAGTCCCATTATTTTCTTTTGGTTCTTCGGTTTACCAAATATAACAAGATTTCTCCAGGTGGGGTGATAGTTGGCATTCTGCAGGCATATCTCTTGAATGAGTAGACAGACCTCATTCTCGCCTTCATGGCAACTGGAAATTGAATCCTAGTTTCAGATTGTGAGCACTGGGTTTCCTGAGCTGGTTATAAGTTCATGAGCATGGCAGGGTGTGAGAAATGCTGCTTCAGCTCTTCAGGTGGATAACTTAATTATATTTAATAACGTATGCCAGCACATTTGAAGTGTGGTCTTTTATAGTGAATATCTCTGGTAGGTAGTTTATTATTTATTAATCTAATGACTTAAAATTCCACGATAAAAGCTTTGGTACACGAGATTGTCTAGCTTTGCCTGAATGATTACTAATGGGTTGTTAATAGCTGTTACACTGGTAACAGGTCTATTAAATTATGTAGACTAAAATTGCAGTGATGACCTCAGGTGAGCAGTTCTTTTGGGAGTGGAGATACACTTGAACAAGCAGAAGCAAAATCAGAATGCTCAGACAGGTTCTTTTAAATACAATATCTCCCCTGACAAAAACGTTCAGATGAAAAGGAAAGTTTATGTGAGAGTCTGGACCTTGATGTTCTTTTTGGAATTGTACCTCAAGAAGAAGTATAGCAATACTGTAGAGTAGTTAAGGCATGGGCACCAAGTGCAGAGAATCTGTCTCTAAATCACTATTTCTTCTTTCACAAGACAGTCTACTATAACCTTGAGCAAGAATTTGATGTCTCTGAGACTTGCTGTCTTCAAATGAAAAATATAATATGGAGTTGTTGAGAGAAGTAAATAAGGTCCTAGACTTGTGAGAGGAAAATATTAATAAAGAAGTACTCAGAGATTCTCCCCCTCTTCACTCTACCAAAAAGAGTGCTTCAGGGGCGCCTGGGTGGCTCATTTGGTTAAACAAGTGCCTTCAGCTTCGGTCATGATCTCCAGGTCCTGGGATTGAGCTTGGCATCTGGCTTCCTGCTCAGCGGGGAGCATGCTTCTCCCTATCCCTTTTCCCCTGCCCCTCCCCCTGCCATGCTCGTGCTTTCTTGTTCTTTCTCTCTCTCTCAAAAATAAATAAAATCTTGGGGGAAAAAAGAATGCTTCAGTTATAACTCCAATGTTCCAGTGTCTGACCCATATCTAGATTGCGTCTCTTCCAGAGTAGTCCTTTGTGATGCAATAAGCCAAAAAGAATCAGACATAAGGCTCGGAGTAAGATGGGAAGAACTTAGCAGAGAAGTTAAGTGAATAAATAACAAAGTAGAGAGGTGGGAGGAGAGTATATGATGGAAGCCTGGAGAATGCAGGAAGGCCAAGAGCTGGGTAAGTGAGGAAAGGAGGCAGGCTAAGTTTCCATTTGTGCTCTTTGAGAGATTGGAATAAGGAATTGTTCTCCTGACTTCATTTTGTTTTGTTTTATTTTATTCTGTTGAATTTTGAAGCTTTGCATGTGACCTTATTAAGGAAGCTGTCCAGAGGCCCTAGATTTCATGACTGTGTATGTAAAATGACTATTACAGAAAATGGCGCATAGGACCTGGTGAATACATTAGAATGTTTATAATAATAGCCACAGCAACAGCGATGATGATGATAATGCTGATTATAATTATGATCATCATTATTATGATGTCTGAAGTGAAATTCCAACAAAAGCCTCATTTAAACATGTATGTCCTATGGGCACCTCATTGGAGACATCCATGATTGGGACACTTAGAAATAATGATATTTTGTTGTCCTTTTCTTTTTTTGGAAATATATTTACTTAGGAAAATACTGGAGGAGTTTTCCATTTTTGATGAGATGGAAAATTAACATGGGCTGCTGGGTCTCCTTTCTTAAAATCACCCCAGAGAAATCAAGAAAATACAAGGGTAAGAAGATTTGGGAGAAATCTAAAGCTATCATCATGCTCTGGTGTGTGTGTGTGTGTGTGTGTGTGTGTGCGCACACACACTAGGGACTTGGAGCAGTTGAGAAGCTAGCCACTTAAGAAGCTATTTCTTGATTTTTTTCCCACAGAAATTGCAATGACCAGGTTGTTGGTGTTGAATGTTTAGTATGAAAGCAGCATAAAAGAACCTCTGGGATGAAAGATTGATTAAAACAACTCTTGAGTATTCATTATTTTAGCACTTTCCTTCCAATTCCCATGGCTGGTGGATTACAGCTGAAAATATATGAAAAATATCTCTTTATAATATATCATTTTCCCCCTAAAAACCTAAGGACGATTTGCTGACTGGCAGCACTGCCTGTGAGAATGATGGTGCAGAGGAATGTCCAAAGCCACTCTGTGGTATCTCAGTGAGGTACACACCAAGGCCAGACCTTTTACCCAACACATTATATATTATCATGGGACTCATGCCCCACATCAACATGACTAGACACCTGAAAGTTGCAAACACTTTATGAAAGAAATAGTCAAACAGATGACTATTTTAAATAAGTACAATAATATACTTCAAAAGAGGGAAATATTGGTCGTATGAAGTCAGAAAGAGCAGTCTTAAATTTTAAACAAGTAGAAATATTTTGTATCAAATACTTACTAGACAAAATAAAATATTTAGTGGATGGTATAAGTACCAACATGGACATGGATGAAACTTTGGTTATAAAAGTGAAAGATAAGATGGAAGAATTTTCTTAGCAGATAGCAGGCTATGATATAAGGAAAATAGGGTGAATTAAAGTAGAAGTGGTAAAAACTGGATAATAATGTTCCAGAAGGAGTCAAAAAATAGAGGGTAGGAAATATTTGATGAAGATACATTTCCCATAATTAAATAAAGATAAAAAAACTTAAGATTGAAGTGGCTCATAGAATGCGTAGCAGGACTAATAAGGACAAATGCATGTTTCAACATAATGGAATGAAATCCCAGAACAGAAAAGACACAAAGAATGCTGTAAAAGCTCTCAGAGAGAATGCAGACCATGTACGAAGAAACAAAAATCAGACTGGCATCATATTTTTTAAACAGAGCCTTTTGTACTCTCCATCCTTCCTGCTACTGGTGGCTGGTCACTCATTCCAGCACAACTGGGACTGTTCACAGTCACTCACTCTTGAGTCTGGACTAATTCTAATGACTCCAGTCAATAAAACATGACAGAGTGACACTGTTTCTTCTGAAGCTAAGTCAAAACAAGTGTTACAGCTTCTTCTTTGATTTCTTGGATTGCCCATGCTCTAAATCTTCCCTTTCCAAAGCTAGTCCCCATGTTGGCAGAAGCTCCCCATGTGGGAGTTCTTCTAGATAAACCCAGACTTTCAACAATCTCCAGCAGCACCACACTTAGGAGTGAAGAAGGATCTTGCAAGTGGATCCTTCAGTCCCATATCTTTCAGTGCTCAGCTGCTGAAGTCATCCCCAGATGAGGCTCCAGGTATTCCAGGGAAAGAAGAGACATCATTACTATACTCTTTTTGAATTCCTGACAGAATCTATGAGTATAAAATTTTAAATAATCTTTTCTTGCCACTACGTTAGGGTTATTTGTTACACAGCATTAGATCACTGCAACACTTAGGGAGTTCTTTCTCAAAAGGCACTTTTTAGCAGATATAAAGAAACTTAAGTAGACCTATTCTGTCTCATTCATATATTCATTCATTTATTCATTCATGCCCCAAATATTTATTAATCATCTGCATTTGTCAAGTATTGTACAAATTGCTAAGGATATAATAGTGTGCAAGATAGACACAATCACTGAACTCATAAAAAGCATATCTTTTCCTGAATTCTTTTTTTTTTTTTCCTTTTCTGGATTCTTGGGGAGAATAGAGCTTGAGTTAAAGCTGGAGTCTCTCTCACACATGCAAACACACACACACACTTTTACATATATGTATACATATATGTATGTATATGCCTTCTTAAATATGTATATTGTACACAATAAATTAAATGGCTTCTTTGAATAAAGAACTACATGATCAAGAGCAAATAATTCACCAATAATACTTCTAATGGAGGCTTTTTATTCTTTCTCACAACAGTATATTCAAGATGAACCATGAAGAACTCTAGAAGTAAATTCTGTAAAGTTCTTAAGATTCAAAACATTATGGAGATCACATTAACCTTTGTGCTTGCTGAGTCCAACCCTCTCATTTTACAGCTGGAGCAAGTAGAGCCCCAGCAGGCAATGGAACTGGATGGGTCGTGCTATCAGTGGTGGTGCAGAGCAAGCTAAACTCTGTGAGGTCGGCTGAGGTCTTGTGTAACCCAGAGGAATTCTGGCATGAATTTCAAATCCTTTTCTCAATTCTGGCACCATTTCTGGTATCCATATGTCTGTGCATACATAGAAGCTAAGGCAGAGAAACGCGTGAGAATTGCCAAGGTCTTAGAATCCTGAAAACAGTTGCTACATCCTGTTGCCATGACAACCCACTCAGGAAAGTACCTAGGTGCCAGACTTAGATTATTTTTTTTTCTTTTTGGGTCCCAGAGGAGTACCAGAGTGAGTTGATAACTCTTTTATTGCTACCTGGAGAGGAGCCTTTCCCACCCAGTGTGGCATCCAATGGCAGATCAGCACTCCCAGAATGGTAACGGATATGACCATGACTGGATTTATTTTCTTTAGAGACAAAGGTCTCTGATGACTGTTGTGTTATGAAAAATAAGAAGCTTGTATAAGCTAACATGTCTATGAAAACTTGTGATTTCTTTAGCTCCAACTTCCTCCACATTTATGAGGGTCCCTGCTTTATTTCCCCGCTCCTTGTTTTCCACCACAGCATCTGCTCCTTCCTGCAGAGGAAACATTTGTGCTGTTCAAATGGTTGGACTATGAGTCACAGATTAAGCACGAGGAACTTTTCTGAATGATGCCGGGCAAGGCCTTAATTAAAAGGGAGGAAGAAGTTCTGGTGAGTGGGAGCAAGGTTGGGGTGTTGAGAGCCATGCAGAGTGCCAGTCTTTCCCTGGTGCGACACTCTCCTTCTGGCAGGAAAGCATCATCTACTTTTAGGATGCAGAAGATATACATCCTCTGGAAATTCTCAGAAGTGCCTCATAATGCTACCAGACTGTGTACCTGGATGTTGGTATAAGATAATGATTGCCAGGGGCGCCTGGGTGACACAGTTGTTAAGCGTCTGCCTTTGGTTCAGGGCGTGATCCCAGGGTCCTGGGATCAAGTCCCACATTGGGCTCCTCTGCTAGGAGTCTGCTTCTTCCTCTCCCACTCCCCCTTCTTGTGTTCCCCACTCTCTCTGGCTGTCTCTCTCTCTGTCAAATAAATAAATAAAATCTTAAAAAAAAAAAAAGATAATGATTTCCAACACTCTCATTGTGTTTCCCTTGTGTCAGAAACTATTGTAAGCACTTTTATATTTTAATCCATTAAATCTTCAAAATAACTCAATGAGGTTGGTACTAGAGTGGTAATGTCTCAAGATGGTAACTATGCAATTTGGCTGGTTTTATTTCCTGTAGAGATGAAGGTCTCTGATGATTGTTGTGAAATGAAAAATAAGGGCCTTGTTTAAGCAAACAAGCCCATGGATACTCAGCTAAACATGTGGTGATTTCAGGATTCAAATTCAGGCAAAGTGTGCCCTCCCCCACCATGCTGTGTCACCTCTGTTGAGATGTAATGGTCCCTCCAGCTGGTGTTAGATGGAAATCATATGCCTACATGACCACTTGTTCAATAGACCACCACCTTCATGTTCTTTTGCTCTGCTCTAAAACTCCTTTAGCTACCATCTCCTTCCCCCCACTCCCATATTCTACATCATGCCTTAGTTAAGGTATTAATTCTTGCTCAACTGGCCAGTCCAACAGTCAAGTATCATATCCCCCTGCCTCTTGTGTTGGTTTATTCAATTCATTCACCACATTGCAAACAAAGAGATGCTTTAGAAACGTATCTCAGATCTTTTCCACTTCTGTTTTAAAACCTGCAATGTTTTCCCATCCTTCCCTGGATCTCAAACCTTCAACAAACTATCTTTGTGTCTTATGCATACTTTTGCTACAATTGGGTTTTTTCTCTATTATAATTTTCTATTTGTTCTGGGCTAACTGTGACCTAATCCAAGGCAGAATTTTTGTTCTTTATCCTTGTTTCTCCACTTCTTAAAACACTTCCCGACCTCTGATAAACATAGAAGAATGAAGGGAAGTTGATTTAATGGCTGTTGAATTAAAATGGTTAGTTAAGCCTTGGTCTCCATGTTAGGAAGCTGCCATGATATACTCCTGATTGTATTTTAAGCCTCGTTATGACATTAACATTTTAAAATAGTATATTCATCTCACAGAACAATTAAAGAACATGAGTCTGACAGCCACAATTAATATACTACTCTGGAGACAAAAATTTCTCAATCATAAAACAAGTGGCTTTCAGTCTCAATCTAGGAATCACTCTGAGAAGCATGTTTTGGTTTTGTAAATTAATACCTGTCTTTTCTTTAAGTACCAAAAACCATGCTCATTCTACTCATCTACCACTGCTCTAATTGCTTCTAAAGTACATGATCCATTAATGTCATATGTCATAATACACCTCATTAGAGAACATTGTTTCCTAGTCTCAGTCATCATCAGCCACATTTTTGGGCACACTATATTGAGAGCCATTATTAGATGATTCAATGAGGAACAAACAGGAAATGCTCTCAGTTTCTTAAGGAAAATTTTCTCATTTCACTTCCTTCATAGGTCTTCCTTCTTCTCCCTCAATTACCACATTCAGTGGCAGATCAATAGCTTAAGTGGCTGTTGAACCCACCTCCTCCTCATCTTCACAGCAACCACGTCTTCCCTGGCCTGGCTGTCCCTTAGTGGGAACTGCAATTTCCTCTTGACTCATGTTCTTCCCTCCTGCCTTATCCATTCGCAATACCTGCAGAATATTCTCTCTAAAGAGCAAAGCTTACTATTTCCTCATTTAAATCCCTTTTCACACTTGCCCTGATCCAAGTACTGTAGTCTGACATTCAAGGCCTCCTATTGTTTGGCTAACAATTAGAGAGTATTTACTGGGTGTCAGAAACTAAAAAAGTAAAGCACTTTAAGTGTATTAACTCATTGATCCTTTGATCACTGCCTAACTCTCAAGTTTTAAAACTTTCCCAATCCATGTTGCGCATGTATGGTGTGATGGATGTAGTTCATAAGATTTTGTTCAGATTCCTTCCTCTTCCGTTTGCTTCCCATCTCACTTTCCCAACTGGCAATTCATCCTTTAAAACTCATTATGGTCACATTATTTACTCCCTAAAGGTCTGTTCTTCCTTCTCTCCCAAAGACAAGCAAGAAGTCATGTCTATGCTTTCACAACACCTTACAGAAAATCTGAACATGATATTCACTGTGCTGAACTGTCATCATCTTTTTATGGGTATATAATTATCTGAGTCTCCAAAGAACAGGGGCTATGTTTCATTCTTTATCTGTCTTTGCATCCCACCCATTTCCAGTGGAGGTCCAATGAATACTTTTGAATAGACTGGGTACTTTGTGAGTATTCATGAAAAAGAATATTTACCACTAGTGCAAGAAGCAAATCAGCAGAGGCAAGAAAGAAAAGGAGGTAGAGATTAAATTAGAAGGACCAGGTCTAAATCATGTAAAAGCCTGAAATAACAAGGAAGTAGATAAAAGAGCAAAGTAGAATAAAAATTACTCAAGTGGATAGTTTTCTATGGTGTATTTGAATGATGTTATTAGGGGACAAGAATAGAGTAGGTTTTACTAAGGTATAGAGAAAATACTTGGGAGAATGGCAGTACTATAAAAGAAATGCAATAATGTGTCTTAAATATTAGCCATAGGAGAATTAGTGTTATTATAGGCAAAGGAGAGCTACTTACGTTCTCGAGCAGGAGAGGAGATTAACTAAGTTGGCAAATAAGGATTATTATTATTATTATTATTATTTTAAAGATTTTATTTATTTATTTGACAGAGATAGAGACAGCCAGCGAGAGAGGGAACACAAGCAGGGGGAGTGGGAGAGGAAGAAGCAGGCTCATAGCGGAGGAGCCTGATGTGGGGCTCGATCCCAGAACCCCGGAATCACGCCCTGAGCCGGAGGCAGACGCCCAACGACTGCGCCACCCAGGCGCCCCTAAGAAGGATTATTTAACCTGGTGTTAGGCAGAGGAATACAAGTCATCTATTGCAAACTGTAAAAATTAATCATGGTATATATAAATGACAGAGTACTATACAGCAGCGAAAAAGAATGAACTAGAAGTACATATGTCACCACAGATGAATCTCTGAAGCATGATGCTGAGAATAAAAATAGCATGACAACATTTACATGAAATGTAAAATATGAAAAAAATTATTTATTGCTTAAAGAAACAAATATGAACAAAAGTTGATATCTTAACATTAAAAAGTCATGCATGGGAAAGAAAGATAAAAATTGAGTTCAGTAGGTCAGTTGTTATTTGTGGATAAAGAAAGACTGTGATTGCAGAAGAGTACAAAAGCGGCTTCAATATCTTCTAATGTTTTATTTCTCATTCTGAGTGGTAGGTATATGGATATTGGATATTTATTCTCAATATACTTTATATTGCAGAAATATTTTATAATAATAGTACTAATGAATAATCAGAAAACAATGGAAACACATCTTAATATACTTCATTGCAAATGGAACTGCAGGTAGAAAAGGGAAAGAAAAAAATCCAAGGAATTACTATAAGAAAAAAAAATTAAAATCTTTTTTCTTTTTTTTTTTTTGAAGATTTTATTTATTTTACAGAGAGAGACACAGCGAGAGAGGGAACAAAAGCAGAGGGAGAGGGAGAAGCAGGCTTCCCACTGAGCAGGGAGCCTGACACTAGGCTGACCTGAGCTGAAGGCAGACGCCTGACTGAGCCACCCTGGCGCCCCAAGAGTTAAGATCTTCGATGAAACATCCCAAGGCAACCAAAGTAGAGTGAAGACAGTGGAATCACTTAGGCAAGTGACATCCTGGTGAGAGAGTTTCACATTCCTAACAGAGTTATGACAGTTAGATATAAAGAGACTTGAGAAATAGCAAGGAATATAAAACTGTTGAAAGAATGAGAAATGAGGAAAACCAGGGGAAAATGGATCTAATCTGAGCACGTGTGATAGCTACGAACACATGAGGAGTGAGTTCATTGAGGGACAGTGCCTTGAAGAGAAGAAACTAAAGAGCCTGGAACAATGCATATAGTTAGTGAGCCTGACAGGAAGGGAAGCCAGCATAGGAAAAGTGTGTTTATTCGCTGGCAAAGGCTCCAGAGACAAGTCAGCTCTTTATTGAGTTTGAACATAAGGAGAAGTACCCAAGAATGTAAGCCTTTCATCACATTTGTTTCATCTGTCACTTTATTTACTTTCTCTTGAGAATTGAAATGGAGAGAGATCTGAGCGAATTTGAAATTTGGTATTTTATAATGTTAAGTCCAAAGTTTCTAAATAGTTTTGAAAAATCATCAGGTCTGTTAGAGATTTATTTAGAACACTTTTTAAAAATGTGCCTGTCTCTTAAGTTTTAAGTGGCTCTTCCCTCCTCCACACATTGTCACCTACATTTGACTTTCAATAAGAAAAAGAAAATTATGATTATCACTAACATTTGTTAGGAGATTTCTATAAAAGAAGATGCAATGCCAAGCTTTGTGCTTAGGTGACCCCATCTAACCTTCACAGCTTTACAAGCAAATAAGTATCTAATCAGCAACTATTTATTGAGCATCTATCCTGTGCAGACACTGCTCTGGGTGCCGAACATACCACAGTGAACAAAATAGACCCAAAGTCCTGCCCAAGTGGGGCTTAAATTCTTGTGGGAGTGAAGAGGCCATAAACAGAGTAAATTGGGGTAACAGAATGTACAGTTATTTTGTATTGACCGAGGTAATGAGAGAAAGGGCATGGTGTTCAGCTTCAAGTAAGACGATGAGAGAAGGTCTCACTAGGACAGTCCTATCAGAGCCCTGATACAAGGAGTCAACAGTAAGGATAATATGGTAAACAAACTTGGGGCACAGGGAGTGGCAAGAACTAAAGCTCTCACAATTCTAACACATGGTGGCTGAGTGTCTGGAGAGTGGCTTGTACTCTCAGGGTGAGCAAAGCAGTAAGAAACAGGGTTGGAGAGAAAGGAAAATGAAGGAAGAGAAAGGGAGCAGGGAGGTGAGAAGGATCCCCAAGATCCTGGGAGGCCGTCTCAGTGAGGTGGGAAGGTTTTGGCAGGTTCTGAGCAGATGGGTCACCTGATATGAGTTCTGTTTTAGCAGGCTGAGTGAACAACGGCAAAAGGAGCTGTGCCCAGGGAAGGAGCAGGTATGAGTTGCTGGCGACTCAGACCAGGGTGGGAGCAGTGGAAGTTGGAAAAAGTGATACATTTCTTTTTTTTTTTTTTAAAGATTTTTTTATTTATTGGACAGAGATAGAGACAGCCAGCGAGAGAGGGAACACAAGCAGGGGTAGTGGGAGAGGGAAGAAGCAGGCTCATAGCAGAGGAGCCTGATGTGGGGCTCGATCCCGGAACGCCAGGATCACGCCCTGAGCTGAAGGCAGACGCTTAACCGCTGTGCCACCCAGGCGCCCCGGAAAAAGTGATACATTTCTGGCAGAACATTTGTGGCTGTGATATGAGTATGAAATTGCTTGCTAATCCATGAGTGATTTTAAGGCCAGCATACTTGTAAGGTCTATGTGATGGAACCTTATTTTTTTTCTCTTTTTCTTCCTTTCTTTTTTTTTTAACAATCGGGAAACGACCATTGTCCCACATGCTATGGCTATACTGCATGTGATGACCTCCATTTTTTGTATTTAGATGGCTGCATACTAAATTCTTTTCTTTTCATTGTTCATTAGACAACAGCAATAAAATTAATTCCATTGGCTCTATTGCATTGGCATTTTCATGATGTCAAATCTATGTCTCACTTTATTAAAAACTTAACCACAGAGTCTCATTCTGTAGAACTATCCTCTGAATGTGAGTTATTATTGTGAAAAGAAGTATATCTGTATTACTGGTAATTTAATACAGAGGTAGTAGGCCTGGGGTGACTTTGGACAAGTTGACATCGAAACACACCCTACTGATGTTAGTCACGTTTGCTTACCAACACAGTAAGAGCTAAACGCTATTACTAAGAATACTTATTTGGCATCAAAATAATTGTATATACCAAGCAAATGCCATCACTAAAGTAATGCGATAGCCCGTGGTAATAAAACAGCCAGCCAGATGATCCAGGACATACCTTTATATCATTTTAAATTATTTTCCACAGAAAATAAAAATAAATAAATAATAATAATTAGCTCAGATAATGATTAATAACTTACTGGCTCTTATCATAATAAAAACAGTGTGATATTGTTTTTTTCCCCTTTCAGAAAAAAAGTTGAGAAATTAGTCACATATTATTACACTAATACTGTGTAACAAATTACTTCCAAACTCAGTAGCTTGAAATAGTAATCATTCATTTCCATGGATCTTAGCAGTTGTAGGTCTGCTCAAGCTTTGGCAGAGCTTAGCAGGGCGGTTCTGGTTCAAGTTGCAGGCTTGTGAATGAGCTGGGAGACACTGCTTCATGTCTTAATGAAGCGTTGAGCCAGTGAGCTGGCCGGGGCGCCTTCTTCTCAGCGCAATGGCAAGGGTGCAGTGGAGCATGGTCAACGGGAAAAGTTCATTTCAAGCAGGGGTGTGCTGCAGCTGGTTGTCTTTATTTACACTAGTTGTTACATTTTCAGCCTTTTGTGAGCCGGTTGTTAAAAACAGCCATTATTAAAACTTAAGTTATATGAAGATACAGTTAAATACATTAAAAACAAAGACAAATATTCAAAGCTCACCATTTTCTAATTATGTTTTACATTCTCTTATTACCTAGGAACTTGAGGTCATTTAGGTCTATTGTACCTGTAGGGTAGGGGCCAAAAGCAGGCTGCCTTCAAATGCACCATGTTCACATATTGATTATTTTAAATAAAGTTACTTGAGAGACAGTCTGTGCAGGAAGGACACTCAGACACTCTGTCTCCCTGACAGCAGGAAATGAATCTTCATGTGAAAGATGCCCTCCCTGTACCAAGAGGTAAAGAGACATCCTTATCACCAGATATGGGGAATTTAGAGCCCAGAAGTGTATATATAAACAACTCTTGCTTCTTTTTACTAATTTACTGTCTAGCCCAAATTCTGTTCAGAATTTCTTACTAATTGAAGCTCACCAAGTTAAGTTGTCTTTGTCCTGTCAATTCCTCAGATTTATTACCTCTTTGTCTAAAAAGAATAAAAACTGCCTGCCTTGGTCATTTCTTTAAGTCTCAATTTCATTATTGGGACTCTGTGCACATGTAATAAATCTTTAAGTTTTTCTCCTGTTAATCTGTCTCATGTCAATTTAATTCTAGTCCATCTGGAAGACCTTGAAGGATAGAGGAAGGATGTATCCTTCCCTTCAGTAGACAGCCTATAAAATGCTATTGTTACTACATATTTCTTCCTAGCTTCTCATTCACCAGCTTGAAATTGGCTGTGGTGGAAGTATTTATACCATGGAAATCATTAACTGTACCAAATCAGAAACTTTTCCCATAAGTTGTTTAACAATTGGTTCTGCACTTAAGCTGTTTAATAAGTGGAGAGCCGGTTGTTAACATTTTCAAGCACAGCATTGGTTTAGAGCCTTTGCTTGCATCAAGTCTGCAAATACCCTATTGGCCAAAATCAAGCAGTGGTGACACGTACTCTACCTTTAGAGAGTACTGCAAAATTACATGGCAAACTTTGCACCCTAACAGGAGGACGACTTGTTTGAAGATAATAGTTCAATTCCAGTACAGTTGAGAAAAGGTGCAAACAGGCCATCAGTGTGTCCATGTATGCGTGGACGAGTGGGTGCATATGACTTTGATTTTCCTCAAAAGTGATTCTTCCTCATTATTTCTAACATTTCCCAGAGGAAGATAAATATTTAAAAGTGATCATTTGAATTACAAAATAGATTTTTATCTATTTGTATTTATAAAACGCTCTTTAATTATGATGGTACACAAACCTAAATAGGCTGGCAAGGGTTGCTTGTTTATGATTCCTAAACTCATAAGCATACTTCCTAGTAGAATTTTATTCCATTTTAAATCAATCATATTCCACCCCAACCATGATTCTTTCCAGACACTGCAAAGCTGACATGGCCTATGAGAAAAAGCCTTCAAGCTCAACTCTAAGAATGTTAATAGTCTTACTTTCCTTACATGGAGATTTATCTGTTAATTGGAAATAGCATTCCCAGCTGCACTGAGAATGTTTTCTGAATAAAGGGAGGAGGACATCTTGAAGATTGCAGTGGAAGTCAAGGCAAACCATAATTTACATTTCAGAATATAAATGCTCCGGGGAAGCCTTCTTCCCCTGCTGCCTAGAACTTTGATTGGCATTTCAATAGGACTCCACCAAATTGGAGGTTGGTCCCAGGAAACCCATCCTCATGGTTACCAATGACTGTAATTCCAGGCGTCTGATCTGAGAAAATAATGTCTATGAGAACAGGACATTTAAAAAGTCAAGACAACTGTGAAAGCCAATGAGAACCAACCCAAGGAGGAGAGCAAGGACATGAGTACTGAGGATTTGTAGACGCTTCATTATGGAGATGAGATGTATTTCTAATTCAAGTTAATTCTGCTTGTGTGGTTGCCAATAAAATGGCAAAAAGCAAATATATTTCATTTATGTCCCACCCCCACCCCAAACTCATCTCCTCCAGAGAGGATTATCTACTATAATCTCCTTTTAGATTTAAAGCATTATAAAAATTGTAGGTTTGAGAATATAAAATTGTTAGAATTTCTTGGATAAAAATTTTATTCTGGATGTTAAATTTTAAAATCTGGCCTCTTCCGCTTTGAAAATCATAAAAAAGGAAAGAAATTGAGGTACCTCAGAGTAATTCTCACCTCCTCCCTCCCTACACAGTCACAAAGTTCTCTTATCACCTCTTCAGTTCTCCAGAGCTTGATGCTAATCATGCTTTACCTGCTGGGCCAGCTGTGACCTCTCCCTGCAACCTAATTCCCTTCAGGGGCAGTCCCTCTCCCAGCCTTGCCTTTCGGCATCCCTCTCTCCCTTACACATTCCCTCCACTCTCTCTTTTTACTTCCTTCTTTCCTTTTCTTTGGTCTTTAATCACTTTTATGAACATAGATCTGTGCTTTTATAATTAAGAATAAAAATAGGAACATACAAGAATATTCCTGCTGACATGGAGAAATGTAGTTTGCAGGGTGAGAAAAAGAAATGTTTCCCCCAAAAGGTTACCAATAGTATATCAACACATTAATTTATTAAAGAGTCTATTTTGACCCCAATGATTTAAAGTGTGAAATTTATCATAAAGATCATTTCCAGTTAGTTATTCATGGGTCTTTCTCCATTGAATCTGGCATTTACTTGTCAATTCTCATGCTAATATCACAGTGGACTAATTATTATGCTTTAGAGTATTTTTTTTCTGCATACCTACAAAGATCTCATAATTTCATAAACACTGTAACTTTTCCTTCACTTTTTTTATCTTCGTGGGAGCAGATAAATTTTAAAATATCCTGGCCAAGATTCTTTAAAAATTCTTTTGAGATTTCAATCATGATGAATTTGTCAGTGAATGACATCTTTGCAATTTCACATTTTACCATCTCATAATGTGTATGTCATATTTCATTTCTATCTTATTTTATGCTTATTTAAAGATTCATTTTTGTTTTCTCTTCGTGGGCTTAATCAATTTTTGGAGTTTTCCTCTTATTCCTAGGGTAAAATCTAGCTTTCCAATGAGCATTTTAAAAAATCACCAATTGTTTTCTTGCCATCAATTGAAATGACCTATTCCCACTCTTCCCACAAACACTTCACTTTGCTATTGTAGGGAGTTACAACATTAGGGATTAGATTCTTACTCAGAATTACTCAGAATTTTTGCTAAAATTATTCACTTTTACCTGCAATTGCTAAACTAATAAGATGCAGATCTGGAAATGCTTGCTGTTGTTTTTGCCAACCAGCACAAAATCAACATTTGAAAAACATCACACAATCTAAACCAGAACCCAAACATGAGGAGACAAAATGTGAGGATATCACTTGAAGAACTTGGACTTATTCATATCTCAACTAAATCCACTCAATGGGCATTTGTGTATGGTGAATCAAAATCCCCCCCCCACCTTTTTCGAATTGATTAAGCCGCTATCATTTGTCACTAATAGAAATATACATACAGTGTATTGTGTTCAATTTTTTGGTTTTGTAAAATTGTTATTATAAAAATAAATTCCATTTTGCCAGAGGACGGAAACAAACACAGACTTTCTACCTCATTCTCCAGGGATGGTTTACATTAAAATTAATGCAGTTTGCCTGTTATATTTCCTCTGATTACTTCTGGCTACATTTTCTGTTACCAGGGACAATCATTTAAACATTCAGTGGATAGATACTTGGGAGCTCTACTCTTTGTGCCCGTTTGTTCATTTTTACATGATGGTCAGGAGAATGGCATCTGTGATTTCTGCTTTTTGTGACTTGTGAAGTTTTTCTTTGTAGCTTTATATCATATCATATTATATTACATGTGATGTGGGAAACAAAGGCAAAAGAAAATTTCAATTTCCTTACTACTTACAGCCCGTTGACAAGTCCTTGAAACAAGCAGAGTCACCTTCTTCTAGGAACTCAGCTGCCTTGATGCTAATACTTTGCTTAGGGTGAAAGGCAATCTTAGTACGATCCCCAGGATCCTATGAGTCTACTATAACATAGAAAAATTCCTTTGGAAGCTTCCTTTACCTCTGGCTCCCAAGATACATGTTGGCAATCACCCCCAAGCATATGGCCCACCAATATACATCTGAAGGGTCTCACGACTCAGGTTTTATTAGACAGTAATAAATGACCTTTTCCCAACAACAGCTAGCCCCCTCAAGATTCTGGAAACCTTGCTTCCAAAATTCCTTAGAGACTTAGTTATTCCTAACCCCCTTCCAACTTGAACGTATATAATAGGCCACTCCTCAGGACCCCAGAGCAGCTCTTTCTGCCCACAGGTCCTGTCCCCGTGCTTTAATAAAACCACCTTTTTGCATCAAAGATGACTCAAGAATTCTTTCTTGGCCATGGGTTCCAAAACCTAACATCTTTCTTATATTGACATGTACTTGCTAAGCACATTTGCTAAGAATTAGTGTTCTATATTTACTAGATTCAAAGATTCTTTCCTACCTTCATCTTTCTTTTATTTCTACCGCATCTATGAAGTAAGACTTGTTCATTTTGGTGTTCAAATTTCCTAGGCCTTTATGTTTTTTTTTTTCCTTATTTTCTGATCTGTCAACTTCTGAGAGAGGGATGTGGAATTGCCCTATTATTATCACAGTTTTTGCTTTATTGATATAAAAGAGATGTTTCTGAGACCCTAAATATTGAAGAAGAATGATTTCTCTTCATATCCTTTGTCCTACTTGCCTCATGTAACTTTTAGCTGTAATGTTAATCGGCTTCACTTTTTTTCTGTTCAGCATTTCCTTGGTATAACGTGTGTGTGTGTGTGTGTGTGTGTGTGTGTGTGTGTGTGGTGTATTGGATTATGAAATCATGCATGAGTAAAATATCCATTTAACATGCAAGATAGACCAATGAGTTTTAATATAATGGTATGAAAAATTTCATTGATATGGTTTCAGGCTCTACATTTCAACTAACATTTACAAAATGAGCACTTGTGAAGAGTAGGTGTAGTTTCAAAGAAGAATATCCATATTTATCTGAAAATCACCCTCCCTTTTCAACTGCATATATGTGTGAGACCAATTTTTTTTCCACTTATTTTAACCAAAACAAAAGGGCACAAAACATTTCATGGAGAGACAGTATGAGAGAACAGTTGTCTTCTGTTAAGCCAGAAATTAGAGATATTTATAAAAGGTAAAACTATGCTTTCTTCTCACTAAATTCATTTTGGCTTGGGGAAATATAGTTATTTTTTAAGTGTCATTCTGATATAATTTAATGGATTTATTAATGTTATTTTAAGTTAGTGATAAATATTTTCAATTTTTTAAAATATTTTTATTTATTAGAGAGAAAGAAAGAGAAAGTGCACCTACAGGAGCAGGGGCAGAGGGAGAGGGAGAAGCAGACTCCCTACTGAGCATGGAGCCCTGTGTGGAGCTTGATCCCACAACCCTGGGATCAAGACCTGAGCTGAAGGGAGATGCTTTTGACTCAGCCACGACTGAGCCACCCAGGCACCCCCAAATTTTCTTAGTTTTAATTTTGAAGCCATTGCATAGGGATAGCTATAACCCACATGAACAAAAGAGGTGGAAGCCACTAGGTGAGTTACTCACAAGTTGGTCACATGGGTAGACATCCTCAACCAAACTTCTTTTTTCTTAAATTGATGCTGAGCCTTAATTTCCATTCAGTAGAACCACAAAAAAGTGAACTCATGATTTTTGTTTTCTTCTAGTTATTTATTCTGATGTAGCCTAACACTTATATGGCTCCAAATTTTAGGCAAGCCATTCCCACATAAGCCTGCTGTCTTTATAGTACTGGGGTGAGAGGCAAATACCAGATAGGATTAAATACCTGGACTCAGGATATCACTCTCTTGTTATATGCTTCTGTTTTGATTTTATTCTTAATGTCATATGACTTTTTTTTTTTTTTTTAATGGTCAGAATCTGCTGTCTAGGCTCTTACACATCTGCAGCAGACTAACTGCTTGGAGCTAACTCTGAGTACATCTCCAAGGAGTTAGAAATAAAAAAAAGTAAAAAAATAAACAGGGGTTCATATGTTGGTATGTTAGAATCCTAGGCAACCAAAGAGAAAACCCTGGAAATATCATTTTGTCTGTAAGGATGAAAGTTTGAGATCTTTGGGACACTGTAGGTGGTTAAAAGGACCTTTGAATTGCAGACTTGGAGATTTCCTCAAAATGCCTCTTCCACAGATGTCCTTCTAATGCACTTTTCAGAGGCTCAGCTGGGTTCTGTAATGGTTTTTAAAAGGTTATATTCCCATGTTAGGATTTGACCCCTTTTTTTCTGTAAGCAACCGTTACTGAAAGTATAACAGAGTAGGTCTTTGAAGTGGGGAAAAATCAAACATTGAAGACATACAAAGAAAGGTTTCCAATTTAGAAGATGAATACCTGCTTTAGGACTTCATTTTTGGGGACCAGTCATGTCCAGTAAATTCGTATGGCATTTTGATGGCATCAGGTGTTGGATATTGAAAATAGGAAAGTTCCGGATAAGATGTCACCATCAATATGCTAACTTTGGAGCCCTAATAACTGCTTCCAACTGTAGTTAAACTAATTTCCTCAAGCAGTGGTTTTCAAAGTGTCCCTGGCCTAGCCCCATCAGCATCACCTGGGAACCTACTGGAAATATTAATTGTCAGGACCTATCCAGTTCTACTGAATCAGAAACTCTGGAGGTGTGTCTCACAGACCATTTTAATAAACTTCCCCACGAGATTCTGAGGCACACTACAGTTTAGGAAGCACTATCTTAGAATATGTCCCCAGGAAGAATGTCATCAAAAGTCACAGCTGTCCTAAAATCCCCTTAGACGCTTCTATTTCTTCTTTACATATTTCTTTACAATTAAACAATGTTTATATACAACTGCAAAGAACTGGCAGAAATTTCCAAGAAGCTGGGATTGAGGGCATAGCTTGCTTTGGTGAATAACCTGGGCCCTTGATCTCTCCTTACAGGAGAGACGTGTGGGCTCTTAGAATCTCCCTAGCATTGCTCCTCTAGCTTTTCATACCTGCTCTGGCTTCATCCTCATTTGGTGGCCACCTGAAATTCCCTTGTTCCACTTATTTTCTCTGCTATGTGGGTCTTTTGCTTTGTTCTCAACCTTGTTTGCTTCTTCCATTTTGCCACCAGTCCTTCCACGACCCCTCATGATGGAAACAAGCTGAGAAGTAGGGGCACTTCTAGGAGATGGGTAGTTCCCAGGAAGAGTAATTAACCCTCTTCTGTCTGCTCACAATCCATTTTTATTTAAATTCAGCATCTACCTTCTGATGTATCTAATGCAATTGCCATTTCAGGAACGAAGAAACCCAGACTGACAGAAGCTCCAAATTACTCCCAAGTGACACAATTGTCAAATGCTTCCTGTGAAGACAAACCCATTTTTGCCTGCCTGCAAATTTCTTGTGGCTCCTTCCTCACCACACTATCTCCTACGTTTAGCCTCTCATCTTGTCTGTAATGCCTGGACTGTACTTCTGGTTTGTGGGGACATATATTTGGTGTTTGAAAGTTACAGGTGTTATTGAGTTAGCTTAGTTCTATTTATAAGTGAAACAAAGCCAATTGTTTTTGTTTCAGATACAGATGACCGGGAAAACGGTAAAAACAGTTTTTAATCACTTACTATTTCTTTCCTCTTCTTTGGTATTCCCTCTGTCTTACTTTTTCATCTTCACTTTAAAAACACCCTTGGGAAATGCCATTGAAGATGAAGGGAGGAGAGAAAGATGGAGCTTATCTTGGCATGCTTTGCAGATCAAACGTAAAACAAAGGAGGAAAACAGAACATAAGAAAAGGAAGAGAACATTTGTGTGTGTCTGTGTTTTTGTTGTTGTTTTGCTTTAAAATATGAGTACAAAAATTAGTGAACTTTTTAAAGTTGAAAATGAGGGTGCAAATGAAGGAATCTGATTGGTTATCTTTCTCTCTCTTGCACTGACAGCCCAGGGAAATGGGCTCAAGCTGCAGCAGGGTGGATAGGAGCATAATTAAGTCAGGAAGGAGGGCCCAGGGCTGTGGTCTGCATTGCTCCAGGAAAGTCCCTAGGACATAAACAATGATCTTCCACTGGAGCTCTTTAATTGTGATGCTGCGGGTGGGCCTCTCTTGGATGTGGACTTTTTCTGGATGACTTCTGCAGTACTTGCAAAATAAGGATCTCATGGCCAGTCAACAACCTGAATTCAAATCCTGGCTCTCTTCATTTTGATCAGTGTGATTTGGGGCAAATAAATCCTAATCTGAGACTTACTTTATTTGCTACCGGAGAGTGATTTAATGCCTTGATATGACCAAACTTCCTCATTGTGGGACATATTTGTGGGACATATTTGTGGGACTCAGTATCAAAGAAGATGAGAAACGCTTTGTTCAAAAATTATTAAAAATGTCCAGACAATTACAGCAGAGTATTAAAGCAAGTATAGGGCCCTTCTTAGTGCAGAGCCCTGTGGGGCTGCACAGGTCATATGCTGGGCAAGCCTGCTCTCTACTTCCCTATCCCCTAGGTAATCATCCATGAACCCCTGGGGGATGGAATGGCTCAAGAAGACCCAGATTAAGCAAACATAAATTGATGTGTGACTTTCTGCCAAGAGCCCGGCAGGCCTCACACAGGTTAAGCAATGGTTTGAAACACACGCTCTGTTGTGGATATATTTAAATACATCGAAAATCTATCAGCTCCATTTTTTTTTCAATTTGAACCCTCAAGATTAAATGAGATAGCAAATGTAGAGTGCAACATCTACATTATAGAAATGAATCAGTATTGCCTCTGATTTGTTCCTGGAATGAATGCCCTGCAGGAGAATGGTAGGATTGCTTGTTACAGGGCAAACCCCCCAGCTCCACAGCAGAGAGCTGCTGAATCAACAGCTCAATGGCTGCAACATGGGAACCGGCATTTTTACCAAAGCTTTCAAATGACTATATAAACTTGCTACCCATCAGCCCTTCCCAATTTCAAAGATAATCTTACTACATAATTCCTGCTTGACTGAAGCCTAGCTATTACCAAAGATATGTGAATCTTAGCAATGACAACTTTTGTTTCTTGTAGCAATAACGATTACTGCAATAATTCTAACAACATAAGCAATGGCTCACCAGCATTTTCTATGTGTCAAGTGCTTTTTAGGATTTCATTTAATCCCATAATGACTTCTGAGGTGGGTATTGCCATCCCTTGTTATAGGAAAGAAAATTGATGCTCAGAGACATTAAAGGACTTGCAGCTATCAAGAGGCAGTGCTGTGGTAAAAGGCTGGCTTTTTGAGGGCCCAACATCCACAGCATTCCAATATGCTCAGCTACCTTTCTAAGCAGGAAAAAAACTACGAATGCAGGTAAATTGTCCCCATAAATTTATTTTCATTTTTTGCGATGTAGGTGCCTTGGCTTTCCTGGCAGTAAATCTGGAGTTTGAAGAAAGAACCCTCTGGAGGGCTAAAGGATCTCTTGCTCGGCAAGAGGTACTCAAAGGAAGAGTATTATTGAAGTGCACTGTTTTCTCCTGTCTGAACCTAACCCCAGCATGCCTAGTGAGACATCTGTCGCTGCTTTTTTTAGTTAATAAATCTGGCTAAAAATACTCCAGAGATGACAAATGCAAGAGACGAAGAAAGATATATTTTAAAACCTCTGAATGGAGGCATGAGAACTAAAGCTCTGTGAGGCAGCTAAGCAGTAAAACATCAAAGGAAGTTTTGTATTATATCAATTTTTCTCTCTATTGAATGAGCCATACAAAGAGAAATGAACGAGCTATTTTTTTAGATTGTTTTATTTTACTTGTTTAAGTTTTTTATTTTAATTCCAGTTGACATGCAGTGTTAATTTCAGGTATACAATATAGTGATTCAACACTTCCGTGAGCACCCACTGCTCATCACGAGAAGAGCGCTCCTTAATCCCCAACCCTTATTTAACTCACCCCCACCCCCCTTCTGCCTCCTGTCAGTAGCCATCAGTCTGTTCTCTAAGGTTGAGAGTCTGTTTCTTGGTTTATCTCTCTCTTTTTCTCTCCTTTGTTTGTTTTGTTTCCTAAATTCCACACAGGAATGAAATCATATTGTATTTGTCTTTCTGACTTATTTCAATTAGTATAATACTCTCATTTATATCCACATCATTGCAAATGGCAAGATTTCATTCTTTTTTATTGCTGAATAATATTCCATGATACATATATGTGTGTGTGTGTGCACGCACGCATGTGTGTGTGTGTGTATATATCAGCATGTATATGTATCACCTTTTCTTTGTCCATCAATTGAAGGACAATTGGGCTGCTTCTATATCTTAGCTATTGTAAATAATGTTGTTATAAAGATAAAGGTGCCTGTGTCCCTTTGAATTAGTGTTTTTGTATTCTTTGGATAAATACCCAGCAATATGATTGCCGGATCACGGGGCAGTTCTATTTTCAACTTTTGGAGGAACCTCCATGCTGTTTTCCAGTGACTGTATCAGTTTGCATTCCCACCAACAGTGCACAGGGTTCCTTTCTCTCCACCTCCTCACCAACACCTGTTGTTTCTTGTGTTGTTGATTTTAGCCATTCTGACAGGTGTGAGGTGATATCTCACTGTAGTTTTGATTTGCATTTCCCTGATGGTAAGTGATGATGAACATCTTTCCATTTGTTTGTTGGTTATCTGGATGTCTTCTTTGGAGAAATGTCTGTTCAGGTCCTCTGCCCATTTTTTAATTGCATTACTTGTTTTTTGGGTGTTGGGTTTTATAAATTCTTTATATATTTTGGATACTAACCCTTTACCAAACATATCATTTGCAAATATCTTCTTCCACTCTTTAGGCTGACTTCGTTTTATTGATTGTTTCCTTTGCTGTGCAGAAGCTTTTTGTTTTGATGTAGTCCTGATAGTTTATTTTTTCTTGAATGAGCTAATTTTTAATCTTTCCTTTTTATATATATGGAGAACAAGGAAGAAAGAAAGAGACTGTACTGTTTGGTCTTCTTTTTATTTTAGCCTTCATTCCTTATCTTCATTGTGTGCCACAAGGGGAGACAGAAATATGGAAATTTGACACAGATAACATGGATCAAACTCCAGAGTTCTAATTTACTCCTGCTTAATCAATTTGGGTTAGTAAGAATTGCTCAGCCTGCCTATTTGTATGCCTCATAATTATCATGCCTCACAAAATTTGATAGACATTAGCAAAGAAATATAACACATAGCAAGATTTAAAAACATAAGCACCTATGTTTAAAGTAAATACCTGTTTTTATTTAGCATAAATTGGAGTTACATAACTGGCCAGAGTAAATTTACTTTGAACTTTTTTGTTGTTGTTGTTTAGATTTTATTTATTTATTTGAGAGAGAAAGAGAGCCCACAAGCAAGGGGAGGGGGAAGGAAATGAGGGGGAGGTGAGGAAACAGATTCCTCACTGAGCAGGAAGCCCCATGTGGTGGGGGGGATCATGACCTGAGCCAAATGCAGATGCTTAACTGACTGAGCCCTCCAGGTGCCCCTGAACCTTCCTTAATTAAAGCAAGTGTGTGACTGTTCTTTCTACTGTGTCTTCAGTCTGGATTTTCTCCTTTTGCCATGACTGTATGATCAGTGGTGTGCCAATAGAGGTTTAGCAACCAGCTCTTCAGAGGCAGAAAAAAATATTTGTAGGATTTGCTGATTTCCATGCTGTAAAAACTCCCATATGGCTAATTAGCTCAAAATTTTTAGGATGAATGGATTTAAAATTTTGTGATGTTTTGTCTTTATTGAGATGTTCAAATGTTTTTTTCTTCTTTATTTTGTATATAGTAAATTGCATTAATTGACTTTAAATGACTTGGATTCCTGGGATAAATTTGACCTGAACTTGATGCATTTTCCAGTTTACATATTGCTGATATTGATTTGCACATATCTGTCAAGGATTTTTACATCTGTGATCAAAAGGGTTAATGATCTATAGCTTTCTACTCCTCTAATGTATTTTTCTGGATTTAGTATCAAAGTAATGCTAGTTCTATGAGTAAAAAGTATTTCTTTTTCCACTAATTTCTAAATAAGTCATTGTAGGACTGGTATTCTTTCTATAAATGTTTGATTTAATTCACCTGTGAACTAATCTCTGCTTATGTTTCTTTGGGAAACTTAACTATCTATTTATTTTACTAGATTTAATAGATACACAGTAACTCGGATATTCTATTTTTATGTCAGTTTTGGTAATTTGTGTCTTTCAATAAATTTATCTGTTTCATCTAAATTGTAGGATTTCTCAACATAAGATTTTTTTCAAATATTTCCATATTACCCATGTAATTCTGATGGGAATTGAAGAGCACTCCATTTTTATACCTGATAGTGTTAATTTTCTTGAAGTATATTTTTGCTGGTTATGCAACTCAAGACTATT
>NC_048223.1:39570880-39571069 GCF_002007445.2 Ailuropoda melanoleuca
CCTTGTAGGTGGCTACCGCTTCCCGGCGCCCTGACACGGCGGCTCCCTCCCCCTTCTGTTTAGCTTCCCATGTCTGTGCGTGGTTTCACAGCTCCCCGCTTCATACCTCGATACTCAGCGCTGGAGATGTTCATTTGTAGAGATCCAGATGTATCTTCCTGCGTCTCAGGCTGATTCCGTGGATGTTCC
>NC_048223.1:39571220-39703005 GCF_002007445.2 Ailuropoda melanoleuca
CGAGAGAAGGAACACAAGCAGGGGAAGCGAGAGAGGAAGAAGCAGGCTCCCAGCGGAGGAGCCTGATGTGGGGCTCGATCCCAGAACGCCGGGATCACACCCTGAGCCAGAGACAGACGCTTAACGACTGAGCTACCCAGGCGCCCCTCCAGTATTTCTGATAGAAAGTCAGCTGTAGTTTTTGATTATATCACTGTACTTAAGCTGCTTTAATTTTTAAAACTTTTAATTTTAAATGTCTTCTTATTTTATAGTATAATGTTACATAGAAAAAAACTAGAATCAACAATGAGCTATTATTACTAATAACTGAGTTCAGTAACTTTTCCAGATATATGATCAGCTTAAAGCAACAAAAACACACACAGAAAAGCAAAACCAAAAAACCCAAAGACCAAAACCAAAATCAAAACAAAAACTTGATCTAAATCTCACACCTCCCATAAAAGTTAACTCAAGATAAATCACGGACTTAAAATGTAAATTATAAAAGTTCTAGTGAAGAATATAGGAAACAAATATTCAAGCCTTAGAACTAGGCAAAGAATTTTTAGACTTGACACCAAAAACGTGATCCATTAAAAAAAAAAAAGATTAATTGCACCACAACAAAATTTAAAATTTTTGATCTGTGAATGACCCTGTGAAAAGGATGCAAAGACAAATAGCAGACTGGGATGAAATATCTCTGAGACATACCCAGATCTAATATCCAGAATGTATTAAATTCTCCAAACCCAACATTAAGAAGACAAACAATCTAATTAAAAAATGGACAAAAGGCCATAAACAGTCATTTCAGCAAAGAGGATATACAGACGCCAAATAAGCTAGTGAAAAGATGTTCAACATTATTAGCCATTAGAAAAATTAAAGTTAAAACTGCTATGAGATATCACAACACATCTATGAGAATGGATAAAATAAAAAATAGTAATAATACCAAAAGCTGGCAAGGGTGTGGAGAAACTGCATCACTCATATATTGCAGGAGAGAATGTAAAACAGTGTAGCCATGTTGAACACTAGTTGAGCAATTATTTTCAAGACCAAAAATGGATTTACTGTAAGACCCAGCAGTTGTACTCTTGGGCACTTATTCCATAAAATGAAGTCTTATTTTCAAACAAGACCTTGTACACAAATGTTTATAGCAATTTTATTCATAAAGGCCCCAGACTAGAAACTATCCAGAAGTAAAAAACAAAACAAAACAAAAAAACCTGTGGGAAAAAATCTGGTTGCTTTTTAGAATTTATTTTATCTTTGGTTTTCAGTAGTTTAATTAGGATGCTCAAGGTGAAATTTTCTTCTAATTTATTTTGGTTGGGGCTCACTAAGTTTCTCATATATGGGGACCAATGTTCTTCACCAGTTTTGTAAAATCTCAGCAATTGCCTTCTTAAAAATATCATCTGCTTCATTCTCTCTTTCCAATATTCTGGCAATTCAATTAATTATATATTAAACCACTTGAAATAGTTCTCTGTTATTCTATTTTCTTCTTCTTCTTCATTATTTTCCCAACCTGTTTTCAGTTTGGATAGTTTATAGTGGATTTTTTTTTTTTAGTTTCACCAGTTGTATTTTATTGTTCCTATTTTGCACATCAAATAAATTCTTAACGTCAGATATTAATTTCTCAGTTCTAGAGTATTTACATATTTATTTATTTATTTATTTATAATTAATAGACTTTATTTTGTGGGGAAAGTTTTGTATGTACATGAAACTTAGAGAGTAAATAGGTTTTTGGTCTTTTTTAGGGGGCTTTATTTGTTTTTTTTTTTTAAACGAGAGTAGGGGAGAGAGAAGAGGGGGAGAGGGAGAGAGAATCTTAAGCAAGCTTCATGCCCAAAGCAGAGCCTGATGTGGGGGTCAATCTCACAACCCTGAGATCATGACCTGGGCTGAAGTTAGGAGTCAGATGCTTAACTGACTGGACCAAACAGGAGCCCTGTAAATAGTGTTTCTAAATGCCCTTTGAGCCTACTCTCTGGTTTCCCTCTTGTTAACATTTGTGTGGTCATTTGTTACAATTAATGAACCAGTATTTATACATCATTAACTAAAATTCTATAGTTTATATCAGGGCTCACTCCCTTTGTTATACATCCTTAGGCTAACAAATGTAGGATGATATGCATCAAATCATTACAGTAGCACACAGAATAGTTTCATTGCACTAAAAATTCCCTGTGTTCACTTATTTATCCTCGCTTCCTTCTCCAGAAGCCCTGAAAACCACCAATTTTTTAATGTCTCTATAGTCTTTCTTTTTCCAAAATGTTGTATAGCTGGAATCATATGGTATGTAGTCTTTCAGATTGGCTTCTTTCACCTAGCAATATGCCTTTGAACATCCTCTATGTCTTTTCATGGTTTAATAGCTCATTTTGCTTTATTGCTGAAAAATATCTCATTGTATAGATATACTACAGTTCATTTATCCATTCACTTATTTTACTGAAAAACATCTTGATTTCTTTCAATATTGGTCAGTTATAAATAAAGCTGCTAATCTAAATGCAAAACAAATAAACAAAAAGTAGAATCAGACCTATAAATACAGAGAACAAACTGATAATTGCCAGAAGGAAGGGAGTAGGGGATTGGCAAAGTGGGTGAAGGGGAGTAGGAGATATGGACTTCCAGTTTGGAATGAATAAGTCCTGAGAATAAAATGTACAACATAGGGAATACAGTCAATGATACCGTAATAGTGTTGCATGGTAACAGACCATAGCTGTACTTGTGACAAGCACAGCATAACATACAGAGATGTTGAATCACTGTTATATACCTGAAATTAATGTTTGAGTGTCAACTATACTAAAAAAAAAATTAAGATAAATAAATAAATCTATAAATATTCATGTGCAGGTTTTTGTGTGAATGTATGTTTTCAACTAATTTGGTTAAATACCAAGGAGCATGATTACTGGGTCATGTGGTAAAGGTATGTTTAGTTAGTTAGAAACAGCCAAACAGACTTCCAAAGAGCTATACCGTATTGCATCCCACTTTCAGTCAAAGTTCCTGTTGTTCCACATCTTTGCTAGCATTTGGTGTTGTCAGTGTTTTGGATTTTGGCCATATATTTATAGGTATGTAGCGACATCTCATTGTTCTTTTAATTTGCAATTTCCTGATAACATATAATATGAAGCATTTTTTCATATATTTGTTTTCCATCTGCAGATCTTATTTGGTGATGTGTCTGTTAAGGTCTTTGGCCCATTTTTTTAATCTGGTTGTTTGTTTTCTTATTGCTGAGTTTTAAAAGCGTGCGCATATTTTGGATGCCAGTCCTTTAACAGGTATGTGTTCTGCAAACATTTTCTCCCAGTAAGTGGCTTGTCTTTCTATTTTCTTAACTGTATCTTTTGAAGAGCAAATGCTTTTAATTTTAATGAAGTCCAATTTATTAATTTTGGTATTGTGTCAAAGACATTATTGCCAAAACTGAGGTCATCGAGATTTTCTCACATATTATTTTCCAGGAGTTTTATGGTTTGCATTTTACATTTAGGTCTATGATTCTTCTTGAGGTAACTTTCATGAAAAGTGTAAGGTCTGTATCTAGATAAAGTTTTCTTGCATGTGGATGTATAGTTGTTCCAAAATCATTTGTTTAAAAGACTATCCTTTCTCTATTGAATTTCCTTTGCTCCTTTTACAAAAATCAATTGATTATATTTGATCCATTTCTGGGCTCTCTGTTTTGAACTATTCCTCTATTCTTCCTCATATATTTATATGTATGGTGTACAATATCATACATATACTATACTTACACATGTAATATATATTTCTAAGTATTTACTTTTCTGTTTCATTTCATTCTCTGCTGAAATTCTCCATCATCTAACCCATTTTTGTCCATTTTTTCTGATAATTTCATTACCAGATTTATGATAGTTATTTTTAATACATTGTTTTGGAATTGTAATGTCAGAATCTGGGTGGGACTGCTTTTATTGTATATTTTTACCTTTGCTTCTGTGTCATATTTTCAAACCTCTTATTATGTTTCATACGTTTTTGTTGTATTCTGGACATTGGGTTTAAGCAAAAACAATAGAGACTGAAGTTAATATTATTTTTTCACCATATAGGACATGCGAATTCTGTCAGGAATCTAAGGACAGAGAATTCTCCCTTTGATTTTTTTCAGGTATTGAGCTGGGTTTGAGCTGTGTGTAACTTTAATTAGCTTCAATTCACATTTGGCTTTTAAAATCTTCATTGTGGATCTTTTTTTTTTCATAAATTTTTATTTTAGGACTCTTCCTCTTGAAGGTTTTCGGGATATAAATACTTCATGGCTATGAGAGATTTCCTTCTTGCAGCACACACCTGCCACCTCTCCTGCAATGCCAGGTAGTAGGCCAGAATAGCAGGGAGGACTAGATCTATACTGGGTGAGTTTCCAGATTCCTCTCATTGTACATGGCCATTACGACTCTGAAACTTTCTTCTTACCCCAGCAATGTCCTGGGAAACCTGACCTATAATCACAGGGCTATAAACACTTAAATGTATATTGACTCATTTAATATTAATGACATCACTGTGCAAGATGTACTGTTTTGTTCTCACTTAGGAAATGAGAAAACTGAGGCAAAGGGATGTTTAAAAAAAAAGCCAACCTCGCCCAAGGTCACACAGCTAGTAAGTAGTTCACATGAAATTCAAGTTCTGCAATCAGTGGAATGAGCTTGCTTTCAGAACTACCCCTAGAAAATTGCTTTCTGTGGCATAGGCATTACAGTAATCAGTAAAAGGTATCTTATACATATTTCAATCTGTCTTTGCTTCTTTCTGACCCTCAGGTATAGTTTTTTTTTCTTTTCTAAACAACTGTTTGAATAAAGAAGTCCATGTCTGGGGCCCCTGGGTGGCTCAATCGGCTAAGCATCTGACTCTTGGTTTCATCTCAGGTCAAAATCTCAGGATCCTGGGATCGAGCCCCATGAGCCCCATATCCGGCTCTCTGCTCAATGGGAAGTCTGCTTCTCCCTCTCCTTCTTCCTCTGTACACTCTGGCCCTCTCTCTTTCAAATAAATAAAATCTTGGGGAAAAAAAAGTAGTTCATATCTGTTCCATTTCTGTGCCTTTTCAGATTGTACCATGTATCATACCCTATACCGTTCCACTAGCATCAACTGATTGGCTTACGCTTTCTCTTGATCATCATGTGCTCTTCATGTATGCCTGCTTCCTGGCTCCACCTGGCTTGGAGCCCTCCTGTCTTAGCCTTGTGCTTGTACTTTGGACAGAGGGAGGATCTGGCTGCATTATCCCATGACCCAGCTCACAGAACTTCCATCATTTGCTGCTCCTGATCAAAGGAATGCTCTTTCCCTGGCCCTGGGATCCCACATAGGCTTTGTCCCTTCCAGGATTTTTTGTTAGGAAGAATTTAGGTGAAAACAGGAATATAGCAGTAATAGCTTATATATATTTCTTATTAGACATTTGGGTGTGAATCACATGCTGATAAATATTATTCTGATTGGAGAACCAACTATACTGGGTTATTAAATTTTGTATTTTGTGTTCCCATACAAAACTATTCAAGTATAAATGGAGCTAAAGCTAAATTCAAAAACCCTGAGGTAGATAATGTAGGTTAGATAAGGTGGATAATAGTATTTCATGCCTCAGGTTTGGGGCAATATTGAGGATGAAATAGTTCAAGTTGAAGTAATATTCCAAGTGTCATCTCATGCCAAGCAAAGAGCAACTGTTCCCACAACAAGTGGATATTCCACCAAATGTAAAAGACAATCACTGGCATTTAGAGAACAAATATTCACATTCCGAGCTCTCATTTTCATGGCCAAGATTAGAAAGAGAACGGAAAATATCACACTATCAATTATTTTTCCAAGAGTACAAGAATGTGTCTCTAATATCCTGTGTTCTTAGGAGTACATTTTCCTTAAGATGAAAAATGACAATTCAACATGACTGCTCTCTCCACAGAGCTGAGAACAAAGTCCATGGAGAAACATACTAATTTCCTAGCCATTGAGTATCTTGCTGCTTAAATAATCTAAATGCTATGAACAACTGCTTTAGTTGTACAGAAAATACAGTCAGAAATGAAGTAACCATCCCAGCTAATGACAACTGCAACCCACCCTCATTCTTGCATTTAGTGAAGGCCTGTCAGGCTGTCTTTTCTTTTGAAGTTCCACAGAGAGTCACATTAAGGGGGTGAATGCTTCCATTTCAGGTTCCATTTAGGCCACCCTATTAACTTTCTGTTAAAAGCTTTTTCTTTTTCTTTTTCTTTTCCCCCCGCATTTGAACATTTTCTTGTAAAATCTCTGGCCGGAAGAAAAATTCCTTTCAGAAAACTTTGACTGAAATATAGAAACAGTTTTTAAGTTACAAGCCTTTGAAAAGAAGTATAGGTTCTCTAGCTCTCTAAAAAAAAAAATTCAGTTCTATCTTTTATTTTGTATAGTCTTAACTCAAGTATAGTATGACACAAAACTCCAAATCTGCATTTATTTTATCGTACCTACTTGAAGAGCAGTGGGTAACATTTTTGGTGAAATTTAACTTATTACTTTTTTTAACTGAAATTCCTGAGCACTGCAACCCTGGGGTGTTGCTATTCACTTCTTTATCCTATACTTGCAGGAATAAAAATGGCAGCATCATTATCCTGAACCAATTCCTTATTTGTCCCCTGTGCAACATTTGTAAAGAAATCACTTGGCATCTCATCAAGGCCTGTTGATGGCTTAAATTATGATTAGCCAGAACAGCCAGTAAAGGGGTGATTCGAAGATGCCTATTAGGACCTTCTGCTCCTAAATACCAAGTGTGTTATTTCTTATTGTTATAGCTTAAGTCCTTTTCATGCTGAGGACTTCAGGGAGGTTTTTTGCAGTCATCCGTGGATGTTCAAACCCCTAGAAGGTACTCACTATTAAGAACTAAGATCACATTAATGAGAATCCTGTAAGAGTGATAGATTAGTCCTGTTTTGAGAAGCTTGGTATAACAGATTACGTTCATTTAAGTGTTGATGATGAAAGTTCTTCAGTCAAGAGAGGTAATGAAGGATGCTCTTCAAGAGGAAATTGAATATCCAAACAAATTCTCTTCATGAGGAAACCACACTATCCAGACAACATGAACGGATTGGTCCGTTCCACCACCATAAGTGGTGGAGATGGATTTACAAACGAGGTAAGGGATCCTGTAAACCAGCTAAGAAACCTGGGTTCATCCATGGTCCTTAAGCAGTGATGGAAGTGCCTATGGAGGAAAATGATGACATATTTGCACTTGGAAAGTGCATTCCAACCAG
This sequence comes from Ailuropoda melanoleuca, assembly GCF_002007445.2. Classification (NCBI taxonomy): domain Eukaryota; kingdom Metazoa; phylum Chordata; class Mammalia; order Carnivora; family Ursidae; genus Ailuropoda; species Ailuropoda melanoleuca. The sequence goes on from NC_048223.1 coordinate 39,578,555, forward strand.
GAAAAATCAGGGAGGGTAGATCAGAAGGAACAATCATGGGAGAAAGAAAACCCATCAAGAAATTTGTAATCTGAATGAGAGATAATGAAAGGGTTACAGCAATGTCTGAGAGGGAAAGGAATGTTAATATACTTAGGTAAAAATAATATGATGTGATAAAAAATGATTTGAAGATTTCATATGAGTAGAAGAGGAAATTGCAGACATAATTTTCAATATATTTACTGAGGAGTAATATAAGGTGCTATAGAATTCTGTACTTACCTTCTGTATCAAATTGATTTGTCATATCAAACTTGGTTTGTCCTTCAGGTTGCTAGATCTTAAACACTTTGTTTTTTAGACATGAATATCTGGACATTTCCTAGAACTTTTCCATGAATGTAAACTTTTGTTCCTGTGACTACTAAATTGCATGTGTTGGAAGATATGATAACATAGGACAGATAAAAGACAGGTTTTCAGAAACTGTTTATTGAATAGATTGACCAGGAAATAATAATAATAACAATCATCATCACCATAATGGCAATGCTTTTATTATACAGTTTTTAGAATACATCTCATATGCCTTATGTCATAAGTCTCACTGTATGTGAGCCAGGTAATTTTGTAGTTGGGAAAACTTCATAATAGTTATGGAACGTTCTCAATATAGGAGTGCTGGTGATGCTGGCTCCACCTTTGGCCCTCCCTCTTGTTCATGCCTGCCCAATGACCTCTCTGGGGGCCATGTGCTCTGAGCTTTATGGAAGTTAATGTATGCTCTGACCGAAATGTGGGAAAGCTTGTTCCCTAACGTAGTGCATTTCCCTAACATAGTGCACAGATGGCATCACTTTAGATAACTACCCTGTGACCTCACCACAATGCCCTTTGCTCCATAAAACCTGGGGATTAAGGCCGGAACTTGGCAGAGAATGAGGGTGCAGAGCAGCTGTGTAGCTGCCTGGATCATTCACCAGCCCAATTTCCCCTTGTCAGTGAGTTACTCTGAATAAAACTGTGTAAACAGTATGGAGTGGCTTCCAACATTTTTTGGTCTCAAAGTGCCTTCTCGGTATAAAGGATACTTACTCTCTTTCAACTTCCTAACACCTAAGGTCACAGAGCCTGCAGATCTAAGGGTTGAGATGAGACTCATATTTTCCTGGTTTCCATCATACCAACTACCTCACCAACTAATGTTGAAACTGATACTAGGGTTCAATAATCTTTCCAGCATATTTCAGCATCAACTGCATAGTCTAGCATTGTTTTATATAGTATTTATATAGTATTTCTTACTAATGGCCCACATTTCATGCTTCTTCTCTAGTTGTAATATCAACAATTTGCCTTTGTTTTTATTTTTCATTAATCTAACTTAGGTGAATTTGTTATCATCAATTAATTTCACAGAGCTATTTCCACTGTCTCCATGGATTCCCAGATAGCAAGTTTATAATCCCCATAATCATATACTGACATTTCTTTGTCACAATATCAATGAATCTTATGAAAATTATAGTTCTATAAAAAATACACTCCTAAAAGCTAAGTTTATTTGCAAACACATTGAGATGAGTACAATGAGCAGTGACATAATAGTTTCACCTAAAATTATTTTAAATAGTATAATAGTGATGCACACTATCATGGAACTTCAAGGAGGAGCAATTAAGGATGAATAGGTTAATTGGAAGTGACAATTTGATTTAAAAAGAGGAGCAAGTTTATCAGGTAGATAAAAAGGGAAGGGCACTACAGGCAAGGAAAAGATGGTGACAAAGGTACATTAGACATGAAACAGCTTGGCAACTATGGAAGCCACTTAGAGTTGATTATACCTGAAGTAGACGGTATGAAGAGAGGCAAGGTAGGAATTGAGACTATAGCTCTGGCTGTCCAATATTATTATATTGGAGTCTAGTGCCATATGTTTGTTCAAATGAAATAAAATTAATAATTCCATTTTTCAGTCACACTAGCCACATCACATCCCCAATGCTCAATGGCCATTTGGCTAGTCACTACCATATTGAATAGCATAGCAATAGAACATGTCCATTACTGCAGAAAGATCTTTGGTACATCTCTGATAATGGACAATGGCCAAGTGACAGCTTTGTAAACCCATAAATAGTGTGAATGGAGACTGAAGGAATAGCAAATGAGTGATGTGAACTTCTAAACCACCCTATCAGTCCCAACTTAAACAAACTATATTGTCTCCCTCATATTTATTCAGCTTTACTTAAGCTACTATGTATATTTTTATAGAATTGTAAATGCACTGGAGTTTTAATTTTAACACAGATATAGATGTAAAAATCATAGTCAATACACAGAAAACCCATTGAGACCATAATTTCTAACCAAAATTATTATAAACACAGTGCACAATTTTCCAGAGGAGCAAAAATAATTGATTAATATCATATAATTAGTAAGTGGGACCTTCAAATGAAGACTTTGTTTTCTCCCTCACAACGAGGACCTGGGTGCACAAGATCTTTGTATCTTGTATCCTTGGACCTAGATTTTGAAATTTAAAGGTTATGACAAACTTTTACTGCCTCTGTCCTCATTTCCAGGTGTTGTGGAATTCAATAATAATAATGTGGTGGAACCTCAACATCTATTCACCTCAAATAATTAGATTATGTGAATCCTGAAAACCTGATATCTGGTTCCATGAATCGCGGTGTTTGCTGTAGGCTCTGGGAAAGTTTTATTTTCTCTCCTATAAAAGAAGCACAAGACAAAGTGACTAATTTTTTTCTACTACATGCCTGGATGTACCTCCCAGAACTTCTACACTCTGAGGATGCAGCCAACACAAGAGAATGGCAGAACAGAGCTGGAGGCCTTCCCTTCCTTCCACTTCTGGAGCCACCTGCCTCATTCAGTGTAAAGACTCTATTTTTGTTTATAACCAACAATTATAATTAACCTAATTTTGTGTACTTAAGAAGAGACACAGTACTATAAATGGTTTTCCCCTGGGGACACATACATCCTTAACTACACATAACATATAACCCAAAGGGAAAGAAGACATTCCAGTTAAGAAAATTGGTATGTGCAAAGGCACAGAGGTCAGGAAGCTTAGCATATTCAAAGAATGCTCAGGGTTCATTAGTTTTCAGGGATGAATAATTATGGCAGAGTCATAGTAAGTGAAGATAGGTGGGCAAGGGACAAAACAGAGATAGATTCTGAAAGTCCTTGCTTGGCATCCCAAGGATTGTAGGTTTTGTTTTTGTTTTTTATTAAAGATTTCACTCATTTGGGGTGCCTGGGTAGTGTCTGGGTGGCTCAGTTGGTTAAGCATCTGCCTTCAGCTCAGGTCATGATCTCAGGGTCCTGGGATGGAGCCCCAAGTCACCTTAGGCTCTCTCCTCAGTGGGGAGCCTGTTTCTCCCTCTCCATCTGACCCTGCCTCCAGCTCATGCTCTCTCTCTTGCATGTGTACTCTCTCTCTCTCAAATAAATAAATAAAATTTTTAAAAATGATTTTATTTATTTATTTGAGGAAGAGAGTGGGGGAGAGGGGCAAAAGGAGAGGGACAGGCAGGTTCCCTGATGAGAAGGGAGCCAGAAACCAGGGCTCAACCTCTGGACCCTGGAATCATGACCTGAGTCAAAGACAGATGCCCAATTGTTGAGCCACCCAGGTGTCCCAGGACTGTAGATTTTATCCCAGAAGTTAAAACATGAAGTCTATCAGCAATCCCCAAAGATGGCCACATACCTTCCATTTGAGTAACACTCATGGATGTCTTGCTAGAGTAAGTTTTCAGGCTGAATTTCTTATTCAATAATATACCCTTAATCACAACATATTATAATTTTCTGTGTTGTTTTAAATGTTTATATTAGAATATTCTGCTATAATATTAAGAAATAGAGGTGGTGCTTTGTAAAGCAAGCAGAAAAGGGACTGTTAAATCCCAAACTGCTTCTGCAAAGGTCAGTTTGCCAAAAGCATATCTTTGCAATTCCCAAAAAGGGTAAGACATTCACATGCTCCTACATCCTCACAAGAGAAACTGTAATGGTAAAATAAAAGGCTACATGGACCTGTTATCTTAGATAGAAAAGATCCCAGGATTAACTCAGTCCTCTTTTAGTTCACGACTTCCAACTTTAGAAAGGACACTGACAAAAACTCAAGTAAAGAGCACGCACGGTATCGCTGAAATGTAGGTATTGATATGAGAGTAAAAAGATCTAATTCATTTGAAAAATTATTCCTGCTTGCATGTGGGCACATTTCTAGCTTTTAGAAACATTTTCACAGTATAAGGAAAACGTTGGCCTCAGTCTATGCTTTAAGCAGGAAGTGCTCCTGCCTCTTGCATTTATGCTATTACTTAGTCATCACTAATATGGGTATGGGTTTTAAAAAGCACTTTCAGTCTTGCTGTGCTAATAATTTTGTTGTTTGTGAACAATAGACTGAATTTTTCAGATAGTACATTTGAAGCTTAAGAGGTATGGTCTTTGGCTATGAAGCCAAGGATTTTCTTGGAAAAGCTCAGGCTCATTATCATCATTATTACCTGTTCAGTAGCTCCTATATGCTTAGCATTATGTAAAATGCTATGGGCGGGGGACACCAGAATAGAATTGGGATAGTGGCCCCACCCCCAAATTCATGTCTACTAGGAGCCCCAGATTGTGACATTATTTGGAAATAGGGCTTTTGCAGATATAATTAGTTAAGTTAAAATGTGGTCTTACGACAGTCCTAAATATCCAGACTGGTATCTTTATAAGAGAAAGGAGAAAGACTTGGAAGCAGAAATCCAGAGGATACACACAAGGGAGAAGGCTATATGAAGACAGAGACAGAGACTGGAGCGCTGTAGCTACAGACCATGTCACGAATGTCAAGAATTGCTGACAATCCCCAAAAGCAAGGAGGGCGGCATGGAACAGATTCTCCCTCAGAGCCGCCAGACAGAGCCAACATTGTTGACAACTTGGTTTTGGATTTCTGGCCTCTGAAGTGTCAGGGGGTAAACTTCTGTTGTTTTAAGTCACCCAGTTTATAGTCATCATTATGTAGCCCTAGGAAACTGGTACAGAAAGTAAACCAGGGTCCGCGGGATTCATGTGATAGGCCCTGATGTTTATGTTAGACATGCCATTGTTCACTGAATACTCATAAGGAATTCTACTCTTGCTTCGAGAGGAAAGAAGCAAGACTCAAAGAGATTAATGGCGTCACTCTGTTAGCAAAGATGGTCAGAGCCTTTGTTTCTTCTGTTAAGCTCGTCACCTTAAATGCCTTGTGCATAAATTTATTCATCTTACAAATGTTGATGCTTTGGGGTTGTTCAAAACAGCTCAAGGAGGGCTGGGGACATTTTCCATGAGGGAATGGAGCTAAGTGGTGGGTTTTGAAATTTCAGTAGAATCTGGATAGATGGAGAGGTCCAAGAAGATTTTTCAAGTGGAGAATTTTTGGAATTCTGAGTCAGTTCTATGGTCTAAACAGTCAAATGCTGATATATCTGCTGAATTGTACCTTTTCTGTGTAGGACTCCTGCATCTGTGGTATTTCAGTATTATATTCTCTGCTAGTCTTCACATACATAATACCTTTTCTAATCCTTATGGTCACACTGTGGCATAGGAATCTCCTCCCTCGTACCATTGAAAAAGAAAATGAGTCTCTGAAAGCTGAAATGATTTTTCTTCAAAGTCACATAACCAGAAATGGAGGACAAGGAGTTAAATCCTAGATGTTTCTGACTCCAAAGTTCATACATTGCAACCATACAATAGAATGATTCTTCCTTCTCCTGTCCCCATTCCTTCCCTTCCTCTCTTCCTTTGAATTCACTTAGTATTTTCACAGAATAGAAACGGCACTAGTTAGAATGAAAAAATTGTGTAAGACATAAATCTCAGTAAGACTACAGCATAATCATGTTTTTCTGAACATAAGAAGGTTGTAAAACCCAAATATCTGCTTGCATTTGGTAGGAGGAACAAGGCATGTTAATTACAACCATGGGGTGCTGTGGCTTTTTGGAGGGGTCTTGCTCTTGAGCTTTGAGCCACACAAAAGTCATGGTAATTGCTCATTTCTCTCTCTCCTGCTAAGCTGATGGTTCCCAGTGGCACAGGCTCTGTCATCACTATTGCTATACTCTTGGCTTCTGGCTGTATGCCTGGCACATAGCATGTGGTCAGTAAATGTTTTCTTGAATGAATGAATACATGAATGAATGATTATGTAGCATGACAGACTATGCTCCTTTCGTCGTTACTGATTATTATTCCTCAGTTTATAATACACGTGAAACATCAAAGCTAAGACTCATATTTCAAATGGAGTTCTTCAAAAAACATAAAATAAATAAAACAAAATAAAATAAATAAAATTAAAAAAATAAAATGGAATTATTCATGCAAACAAATTTTACTAAAAATTATTAAATTTTATTTAAAATTTATGGGTTCGGCAAAAATCTAATTTTCTTAAAAAAATAAATAACATGTTCAACCTCTTTCTGCCTTGACGTGATTCTCCTAAATATCAGGTTTCTCTTGCTTTCCTTTCCCTTCTCTGCCAGTGTATTAGTAGTCTAGACATAACCCACAGTTAATAGGGAACACCTCAATATACATGTATAAAAGGAAAAAAAAGGAAAACCTAGTTAAGAAGCCATACAACGTTTCTACTAAATCCTTAATTCTTGTTTTAATGATTAATTTATACAATCCAGAATGTAAACACATTTAGAAAGTTTTCTGATAATTTAAACCAGAGCTCATCAGGGTAATTATATTCCCATCATGTGTTTAGGAATCAGTCTTCCTAAACAGTATTGTACTAAGATAATGAGACAATATGCATATGTGAATTGCTCAAATCAAAAATTACGTTCCTGGACACGTTAAACGGGAGATATTAGATATAATGATGATTTGACATATAAAATATCTTCATTTATTCAGAAAAATCATGCAAAAAAATATCACCATCACAACCTGGTGTGCTTATTATCCACTGAGAAAGCGCCAGAGAAGATGAACTACAATGCCAGTGGCTTTATTTTACATTATGAGAAATATAAAGCAGTATCCTTTTTGCAATTTTGATGTGGAAAAGTCCCAAATCCTTTCTTCTGCAGTGGATCAAAATGTTGCGCTTACTGAAAGTCACTGGTGCCCTGGCTAAGAGTCAGACAGATTCATAGGTCAGTTTCCCTTTCTCTCCTACCCCTCTCCTGCAGCGTCCTGCATTATTTCTCTAGCTCTCTTGTAAACTTAATCTAAGGAAACATTTCTTTGTATCAGTCTGCTTATTTACCTAAGCAGCCACCTGGTCCCCTTAGGTTCCCTTGGCCTTCTGGGGAGATGGTTAATGTGGAATGGCATCCCCTGGGGCATCACAAGTTGTTTTCAGGAGTGGACTGAGGCCCAGTTGCCTCTCTATCACCCATACTGCTTTGCACAGGCTAAGGAAAAAGCCAGATTCCTGTGGAGAACTATTTTCTCGCATACAGGGGAGATGTGTCATGAAAATGCCCTCCCAGTAACTGAAAAGAAAAGGAAGCTTTTTTTTTTTTTTTATTCAAGCCTATTTTGTTCCAGACATTGTTCAAGGATGTCAGCAAAACTCTGGGAAGTAGGTATTATTACCGCTGGTTTTCAGATGAGCCAGTAATTTGCTCAAGGTCATATAGATAAATGGTAGGTGTAGAATTTAAACTTGAATTTATCTGTCTTCAAAACTCTTTCCACCATACCTACTGACCCAGGAATATATCTCCAGTTAGGGCAAAGCAAGGAGTACTACATCAAGCACAAGCCGACTTGGAATCATAGAACCATAGTACTGGTGGGGAACTTAATAATCACTTAGTCTAGTCCTCCCATTTACAGATGAACACTGTGGCTCCAAGAGGTTCAGTGTTTCAAGCAAGGTCAGATGCTATGAATATAACTCCAATTTTCTTTCTTTTTTTTTTTTCAATGATTTTTTATTATATTATGTTAGTCACCATACAGTACATCGCTGGTTTCTGATGTAAAGTTCGATGATTCATTAGTTGTGTATAACACCCAGTGCACCATGCAATACGTGCCCTCCTTACTACCCATCACCGGTCTATCCCAATCCCCCACCTCCCTCCCCTCTGAAGCCCTCAGTTTGTTTCTCATAGTCCATAGTCTCTCATGTTTCATTCCCCCTTCTGATTACCCCTCCCTTTCTTTATCCCTTTCTTCCCCTACCGATCATCCTAGTTCTTATGTTCCATAGATGAGAGAAATCATATGATAATTGTCTTTCTCTGCTTGACTTATTTCACTTAGCATTATCTCCTCCAGTGCCGTCCATGTTGCAGCAAATGTTGAGAATTCGTTCTTTCTGATAGCTGAGTAATATTCCATTGTATATATGGACCACAGCTTCGTAATCCAGTCACCTGTTGAAGGGCATCTCGACTCCTTCCACGATTTAGCTATTGTGGACGTTGCTGCAATGAACATTGGGGTGCATATGGCCCTTCTCTTCACTACGTCTGTATCTTTGGGGTAAACACCCAGTAGTGCAATGGCTGGGTCATAGGGTAGCTCAATTTTTAACTTTTTAAGGGACCTCCACACTGTTTTCCATAGTGGCTGTACCAACTTGCATTCCCACCAACAATGTAGGAGGGATCCCCTTTCTCCACATCCTCTCCAACAATTGTTGTTTCTTGCCTTGTCTATCTTTGCCATTCTAACTGGCGTAAGGTGGTATCTCAGTGTGGTTTTGATTTGAATTTCCCTGATGGCTAATGATTTTGAACATTTTTTCATGTGTCTGTTAGCCATTTGTATGTCTTCATTGGAAAAGTGTCTGTTCATATCTTCTGCCCATTTTATGATTTGTTTATTTGTTTCTCGTGTATTGAGTTTGAGAAGTTCTTTGTAGATCTTGGATACCAGTCCTTTATCTGTGGTGTCCTTTGCAAATATATTCTCCCATTCCGTGGGCTGTCTCTTAGTTTTTTTGACTGTTTCCTTGGCTGTGCAGAAGCTCTTTATCCTGATAAAGTCCCATAAGTTCATTTTATCTTTTATTTCTCTTGCCTTTGGAGATGTGTCGTGAAAAAGGTTGCTCTGGCCGATGTCATAGAAGTTGTTGCCTATGTTCTCCTCTAGAATTTTGATGGATTCCTGTCTCACATTGAGGTCTTTCATCCATTTGGAGTTTATTTTTGTGTATGGTGTGAGAGAGTGGTCAAGTTTCATTCTTTTGCATGTAGCTGTCCAATTTTCCCAGCACCATTTATTGAAGAGACTGTCTTTTTTCCACCGGATGTTTTTTCCTGCTTTATCAAAGATTAGTTGCCCAAAGAGCCGAGGGTCCATTTCTGGGTTCTCTATTCTGTTCCATTGGTCGATGTGTCTGTTTTTGTGCCAGTACCATGCTGTCTTTGTGATCACAGCTTTGTAGTACAGCTCGAAATCCGGCATTGTGATGCCCCCAGCTTTGTTTTTCCTTTTCAACAGTTCCTTGGAGATTCGGGGCCTTTTCTGGTTCCATACAAATTTAAGGACTATTTGTTCCAGTTCTTTGAAAAATGTCCTCGGTATTTTGATCGGGATAGCATTGAAAGTGTAGATTGCTCTGGGTAGTATGGACATTTTAACTATGTTAATTCTTCCAATCCATGAGCATGGAATATTTTTCCATCTTTTTATGTCTTCCTCAATATCTTTCAAAAGTGATCTATAGTTTCTAGCATATAGGTCCTTTACGTCTCTGGTTAAGTTAATTCCAAGGTAACGCATGGTTTTTGGTGTTATTGTAAATGGGATGGATTCCCTAATTTCTCTTTCTTCAGTCTCGTTATTCGTGTATAGAAATGCAACTGATTTCTGGGCATTGATTTTGTATCCTGCCACCTTACTGAATTGTTCTATAACTTCTAATAGTTTGGGAGTGGATTCCTTTGGGTTTTCCATATAGAGTATCATGTCATCTGCAAAGAGAGACAGTTTGACTTCTTCTTTGCCGATTTGGATACCTTTGATCCCTTTTTGTCTTCTGATTGCTGTTGCAAGGACTTCTAGTACTATGTTGAATAATAGTGGCGAGAGTGGGCATCCTTGTCGTGTTCCTGATCTTAAGGGAAAGGCTTCCAGCTTTTCCCCATTGAGAATAATATTTGCTGTAGGCTTTTCATAGATGGCTTTTATGAGATTGAGAAATGTACCCTCTATTAACTCCAATTTTCTAACTCCAGGTTTGATATTTCTTGCCATTGACTGAATATTTGTGCATGTGCCCCACCCCCACCTCACCCCCAAATTCACATGTTGAAAACTAATTCCCAGGTGATGGTATTAAGATGTGGGGCTTTTGTGAGCTGATTATTAGGTCATGAGAACAGAGCCCTTATGAATGGGATTAGCACCCTTATAAAAAGAGACTCTAGAGATCTCCCTCTACCCTTCTGCCATGTGAAGACACAGGGAGAAGACTGCTGGCCATTTATGAACAAGGAAATGGACCTTCACACCAGACACCAAATCTGTTGGTGCCGTGATTTTGGACTCCCCAGGCTCCAGAACTGTGAGAAATAAATTTCTGTCATTTATAAATTACCCAGTTTATTGCCTTTTGTTATAGCTGCCTGACTGGATTGAGACACTCATCCATAATGATATTCTACCTCTCACTCAACAATTTGGTTTACTTTGATATAGTTTACTTTTCTCTTTTTTTTTCTTTTTGTATTATCTTTTTTTATCCTCTATTTCAATTGATTATCTTCGCTGATGAAATAAACAAAGATTTGCATTCACCAACTTGTTTCTTCTATTATGACCAACTCTGAAGAATTCCTTAGAAAAAGTGCACTTGAGAGCACCATGAATTCAAATGAATGAGAACAAATTGCAGAACTATTTGAAGCTTAATTCACAAATTGTGAAGAGTTTTCTTTCTACTTTCGACTTCTTCTGAACTGAACTGATTTTAAAATGTCGTTAATGTTCTTACCACTTGCCAGTCAGCAGGTTTGCAACTTGCCAGTTTGCTTCTGCTCAAGTCTTAAAAATAAACAAACAAAAAGCAAGCAAAAAAAAAAAAGTCAATAAAATAAAATTGCATAGCTCCTTGACTGACAGGCTTCAGTGTTATCTTTGAGTCGATGCTGTCTGAAGATACACAACATTTTCCCTTGTTAGCCAATTTTGTGCCATCTTGGGAACAGTTAGCAATCCACCCATCACTATGCTTGGGCTACATAAAAACAGGAATGCTTGTAAGGTCTTTTACTTTGCTCCCAAATGATGAGAGGAACCAAACACTGTTGTTTCTCTTAATGGAATTTGAGTGTGTGATATTAAAAAAGGAGTAAACTAAAGGACATGTTCAAATACATCTCACAAGGAATTGTCAAAAATGTCATTCTCCTATTTGACACTAGTCTTTTGAAAAGGGTTTTGTTTTGATATTTTGCCTCAGTGTATTTATTTACAGCTCACCCTGAACACTTTTACTGACCCTTGGATGCATTTGGAGAAATAAAAACAGGCAGAACCCATTCCAGAGATAGAAGTGTTATGAACACCTTGCACAAAAGTTAGTTCCAAATTGGAAAATAAAGTCCAAATCTGTAGTTATTGTTGCTTACCTTACCATGTGACTCGGTGACTCCTTTTCGATGGGTTAGGAGAGGTCCTGCTGCTGACTATGGTGGTTCTTACAAAACACGATTGTGTTCTCCAATCCAAGTGGAAATGGAAATAGATGAGTAGAATTTGAGGAGAAGGGAGACAGTAGTTATGGCAAGGATGAGGTCATATCAAGAAGAACTCTATCTGATTCATCATTAACTTAGAACTACAGACTTCTATTAAACATTGGCTTAGGTCAATTTCCCTTGAAGCAAAGCCTGAGATGAGGATTTTTTGTACAAGTGATGTATTTGGGGAGAACCAAGTGAGGAAACAGGATAGGAGAGGGGTAGAAGCTAAGAAGTGACATGATCTTCTCTGGGGATTGGCTTTAGTCTGATCTTATAAGGAGCTCTGGACCTGCAGTGTCCAGTACAGTAGCCATTGGCCACATGTGGCAATCAGGTGCTTCAAAAGTGATTAACCTGAGCTGAGATGTGCTCAAATGTGAAATACATACCAGATCTGGACACAGTACAAAAGAAAGGTAAAATATGTCGTGGATAGTTTTTTTTTATTGATTACATGTTGAAATGATACAATTATGAATTAACAAAAATATATTACTACAAATTTCACCCATTTGGTTTTACTTTTTAAATGTGACTAGCAGAAAATTTGTCATTACATATATGGTTTGCATTTATTCCTACTGTAACACTGCTGTAGGATGATAATCTGGATTTATTTTAGTCAAGGATGTCTGATACACAGGCAGTATCTTCCTCACTCCTTCCCTTCCTTCTTCCTCCCTCTTTTCCTCCCTCACCCCCCACACAAATTCCCTAACCACTAATGTTATTGAACACCTAGCAATGCAGGACTGTCTTCCAGGTTTCTTTCTTTCTTTTTTTTTTTTTAAGATTTTATTTATTTATTTATTTCACAGAGAAAGACAGCCAGCGAGAGAGAGAACACAAGCAGGGGGAGTGGGAGAGGAAGAAGCAGGCTCCCAGCAGAGGAGCCTGATGTGGGGCTCAATCCCAGAACGCTGGGATCACACCCTGAGCAGAAGGCAGACGCTTAACGACTGCGCCACTCAGGTGCCCCACCAGCTTTCTTATTCAAGTGACACACAAGCCTGTGATCTCATCGTTCAAACACCCAGGCGAACATATCCGTAAATGTACTACGCTAAGCACGACTACAAAATGCTCCTGACAGCTTGGTAGTGGGAAGAGATATTGGCAGCAGCTCTTCAAAATAAGCAGCTTATCCAAAGTCCAAAAACACACTATCAACTGGCTTCCAGATGCTACCATTTTTTCATCTGCAGGCCCATTTTGTTGATGGCAGGTGAGTTATTGTGGCAGGACATTTAAACAATAAGGACCTCACCCCATTCCATTTCTGAAACTTTGCAATTTGCAGGCACCCAGAGGACACTTAAATATTCAGTAACAGCAGCCAAAAGTCAAATGATATACTGTAAAATTCATATTTATGTTATATCACACTACACTGCAATTTATACTGCCATTTCTACCCCAGACTCATTTTTCAGTAATGTGTGAAATCCTTTGGTGCATGCTCATTTTCTAGAAATGCTTGATAACTGCACTAAATTCTTGCTGGAAACTTTTTATGATATAAGCTCGTCTTCATCATATCGCCACTGTGTCACCACTGATAATGTTTTGCAACTTTTGCCCCAGTGCCTGTATCTGTATTAGGCACCATAGATGATTTATAATGTTGAATATCAGGGATAATAAAACAAACATTCATGTGGCAAATAAAATCAATAGTTTAGCCATTGCCTTATCTACTTTGGCAAATTTTAGCTAAAAAAATTTGAGGACAGGCAGCAATTCTAGAATATAACCCAACAACATAGAGTGCTATTAGCTAGGGCAAATCTTACTCCTTTCTCTTTTCTTGCGCTCTTAATTTCCTTGCATTGTACAAAGGAAGCTCAACAGCCAGTCCTGCAGAGTGACCTACAGAGTAGGCAGCCAACCAAAACTCCATTGTTAGTGACAGTAAATACAACAGTGGATACAGTGGTGGAAAAGGGAGGGACAGGAAATACTGCAATGAATTTCTAGATATATTAGGTATCTTAAAATTAATGAATATTTAGTAGGCCCACTAATATTTGATCTACAAAGTATTAATAGTGCCTTGATTTTAACATTTGGAACTAACACTAATTTATCTAATCTCTGTTTCAGTTAGATTATAATTAATTTTTTTCATCAAAGGATGGAAGCCGTATCCCAGCCAAATAACAAACTGTTATTTGTGTATGCAAAACAGTTCAATTATTTGATGCAATTAAACTAATATCTCAAGAGCAATCTGAAAGAAGAATATCTTTGTAAAAAAGACTTCAACAAAAATTTAAAATATAAAGCTAGATAAGCTTTGCTGTGGTTTGGAGGAAAAAAATGCAAAATGGACCAAAGAAATTAATCTTCAGTGTTTAATGTTTATCATTTCCAAAAACTCAGCTCTCTGATGGCTTTCTTAATGATCTAGATGAAACTCCCTTGTTTTACAAAAGTGACAATTTTTAAGGGAGGTTTCCTTGTTAGAGCTGTTTTTTCATTGCTGCCTACATGAGAGTAAGTGTGAAAAGTGTGTGGGGGGGCTAGGAGGGCATTTCTCGTGCATATCACTCTTGGACATTTGCTCTTTTGAGTCTTTCTGAGTACTATTTTGCTAATAATTTCTTGAACTAGAGCCTTTCACTTGACTCTGATTTAAGAAAACAATAAGCTATCACATGTCACATATCGAACCTTTTCCTCAAATAATCTCAAAGGACCTTACTCACAACCACATTACCTTTTACAGAAACCCCTAACTCATAGTTGGGAATGACATATCCAAATGGCAAATGTAAGGGACAGAAAAACAGTGACTTAACCCAAGTCGCAGATAAGCCCAAGTACAACATTCTGATTTTCATACCCTGTATGATATTCTACTTCCCTGTGACCACACCATTCTCCATGAAGTTTAGTAAATTAATGATCAGAGCTTACTTAATAACTTAAGTTCAGGGAGACAATGACACAAACATTAGAACAGGACTAGCTTTTGGCCAGTTTGTGGAAGAAATCAAGTCTACTAAGGCCCTTCTCGTTGGTATAACAAAAAAGTCTTCTTGTATGTGAAAAACTCTAAGTTCTCCCAGTCAGTTCAGTTCAATTAAGTATGTACTGACCCTCTACCATGTGCTAGTTTCTCAGGATACTGAGCACATACTCTAAGATAAAAGCCCAACTTGTGTTTGTTTCAGCTCCTCTACCTTAGAATGTAGCAAATTTCCGTTATATGTGTTAACTGGTGTTTTGAAACATTACCTTACCACTCTTCCAGTGGGGAAGAGTGATGAGCCAACAGAGTAATGGTTAGTTTCTTTCAAGGCATGTACATGGGTTCCATTATTATGTAAATACCCTTAGGATACTTACAAATGCATACCCACAATGGTCCACAGTTGTTTGCAGGATTCTCATGGGAACGTTTACACAGCATATCAGAAACACTGATAATTAGAAATGTTACTTTAACAAAGAATATTACAGCTATATGGGAAGGAATTCCAGATGCTTTTACTCCCAGATCTGAAACTAGGACTCCATAATTTGTTGACCAGTAAAGCAAATTGAAACAACAAACAAATACACACACACACACACACACAAACCAGAATATGACTGAGAATTGTATCCTAATTTCACTTAATATTTTATCTTCTTATGCATGTCCTTTGCATTGCCCTCTGAATCCACAGCCACTCTTATTGCTCAGCTCCTCACCATCTCAGATCTATTTTCAATCTAATGCCTGAGTCTTCTCACTAAGAGGCAGACCGAATCATGGCTCTGCCCTGGGAAACCTTACGTAAGGACCCATTGCCTGTAGGTGACACACAAAAGCCCAAGTATTCTGACAATCTAAACTAATAATATAGTATATGTTAACTAAATTGAATTTAAATAATTTTTTAAAAAATGTGTTGATTTGAACCCATTGTATTTAGCTTCATTATCTTTCTCCTTTATAAGTTACAGATCAAGGAATGCTCTCCTTTAAGGAGATATTTAACAGGAGAAATATACACCACTGTTTCAGAAACTGATTATGCAGATTGACTCTCATACTAAGAAATTAGAAAATTAACTCAGCACCACTGCTGTGGGACTTAAATTACAGAACTAGCTATATTTTGAAAACTTTGAAAATCTGCCAAAAGAGAAAATTATGAGATTGATTCTATAAATGATGCTGTTCTAAGTTAAACTATTTCTCTAATGGATTTTTTAAGATTATTTTTTTTCCCTGCCATATCTTTTATTTTCTTACTTTTGATCAATGGGTATCTTCTGTTTCATCCTGGAGTGAATAATTCCACCTGCAGAAAATGTAAACCTATAATCATTTGTGAAAGGCAAACGCAGTCCTCGATTAAGTAAATGAGTCATAAACAGAGTTCCAATACTTCAAATAATACAACTTCATCCCACACCTCTTATTTACTTGAGTATTGTCACTAAAATAACAAACAGGATGACTGGTGGAAGGGGAGACTAAATTCCCCCCCCCCTTTTTTTAAGGTAGGTAGTTCTGAAATGAGGCATTTTTCCCAAGTAGAACACATTTATTCCTTAATTTGGCATTGAAGTGACGACACATACAGAAAAGTGCCTATAGCATTTAAGTGTAAAGCTTAATAGGTTTTTACAAATGTAACACACAAAGTACCAGCACACAGAAGCCCCCCTCATGCCTCCTTCTAATCATGATCTTTCTTCCACCCCAGGGGAGCCTTTATCCAGACTTCTAACATCATGGATTACTTTGCCTCTTTTTGTACTCTATGCAAATTGTATCTTAAATAGGTACTTTTTTTTCTTTCTGGCTTGTTTCCCGCAACACTGTATTTGTGAGTGGCTATATTTTGTTCATTCTCATTGCTATATAGTATTGCATTGTGTGAATATACCATCATTTATTTATCCATTCAACTGTTGATAAGCCTTTGGGTAGTTTCCAGGTTGGCTTTATGAATACTGCTGCTATGAATATTCATGTGCATGTCTTTTGGTGAACATATGCATGCATTTTTCCAAATGCTAAACCGACCTTATATTCCTGGAATAAACCACACGTTTCGTGATATATTATCCTATTTATATGTTGCTGGGTCTGATTTTCTAGGATTGGATTTAGGATCACTGCATTTATGTGACTGAAAGAAATTAGTTGGTAATTTTCCTTTCCTTTAATATCCTGTGAAGTTTTGGTGTTGGGTTTCCCTGGGTCTTACAAAGGAGCTGGATATGTGT
The DNA here is from genome assembly GCF_002007445.2 of Ailuropoda melanoleuca. NCBI lineage: Eukaryota > Metazoa > Chordata > Mammalia > Carnivora > Ursidae > Ailuropoda > Ailuropoda melanoleuca. The sequence goes on from NC_048223.1 coordinate 39,595,534, forward strand.
TCCCTCTTTTTCCTACTTGCTGGATGAATTCATTCAATATTGGTATGATTTCTTCCTTGAATATTTGGAAGAACTCACTTTGAGGCCATGTGGGTCTGAGGTTTTCTTTCTGGGATTGTTTTTAATAACAGATTCAAGTTCTTGATTCAGATTCAGATGTGAGGTTAAGATTTTCAGTTTCTTCTTCTGTTAACTTTTGTGTCTGGAATGATGTCATTCATCAGTTGTGGAAAATTTTTGGTAATTATCTCTTTAACTATTTTTACTGTTATGTTCTCTCTCTTTTCTCCCTCTGAGACTCTGTTTATGCACTATTAGACTAATTAAATGTGTGTGACATGTCTCTCAGCTTTTTTTCCCTGCTTCTTTCTGTGCCTCTGTTTTGTATTTTTCATTTACCTGTTTTTCTATTCGTTAATCTTGCTATGTCCAATCTATGGTTAAATTCACTCCTGAAGTTCCTAATTTCAGGTATTTATTTTTTAGTTCAAAAATGTCCATTTGTTTTTAATAGGTTCCAATTTTGGGTTGCAATTTTCCATCCTCTTATCTCTTTTTCCCATTTTTTTGGTCTGTCCCATGAGTGTATTTTTCATAATTATTTTCATATATTTCATAATCATCTTCTGCTAATTCCAATATCCATGGGTCTTGTTCTATTGTCTATTTTTTTTTAATTGTTGATTACTGGTCACATAGTCTTGATATTTTTTTTCAAGTTTAGTGTTTTGATTGTGTAAAAAAACCCCAGAGACTCCAGACTATATAAAACTCAGCCAGACAGCTTCAACAGTGTGCTCTGTTAGGGAGAAAGAATGTAGGGCTGATGACCTCAATCCAAATCAAGTTATAGTTTTGGTAAAGAGATATTTGGTTGCCTCTATTTCCAAGGTATGAGGTTTTCTGCCAGTGCCGAGTCTCAATTTCACCTCCTAGCCTGCTCACTGCCCACTCCCTGGTGTTTTCATAAAGACCAGGACACAATTTTGCCATTTGCACTGTTTAGGCTTATTTCTTTAGTCTTCTGTACAGCTTAAGGAATCAGAAATTTTAGAAGCAAGTTCACAACAGTATAAGAGGTCTCCCCATTTGTGCCCTTTCTCACTCTAGCTCTGCATAACTGGGAAAAGATCTGCTGTCTCCTTCCCTAGGAAGGTTTCCCTGCCTGAAATGTGCCACACATCTCAATTCCTAACTCAAACCTAATAAATGCCACCAAAGCAAAAATGAGTGTGGTCTTCCATTCACCTCTGCTTGGTCTCTCCTCTCTGGACTTCTATTCCACTAGCCCTCATTTTCTTACAACCTTTGATGCTTTAAAATATAAGCTACAATCTAGGTTTTATAATTCATCAGCTGAATGAATATTCTGAAATCTACTATGATTTTACTTGGAAGTGAAGTGCTCCAATACTGAAAACTTTTTTTTTCTTGACTTGAACTGTTAAAAGTCTAAAGAAGAATATATTTTTATTTCCTCTCAATAACTTGATAAGAAAAATTTAAAACAAAAAATAATTAACTTTTATTAAATACTTAAATCTTAAAATTTCATTGAGAGATAATTTCACCATAATTGTTTTTTTTAAGTACTTACCCAGTGTATGGAACCATGCCTTTCTTTTTAATGCATAAGTTACAAGGTTGTCTGATAGACATCATTACTAAACATTCCTAAGGAGAAGATAGTTCCTCAACATGCTGATTTAACCCATTCAGTTGTTTTAACACAAGTATTATTTTTTGTTTTCTTTTAAATAGTGGGAACTAAGCAACCATGTAGGTAAATGGTACTGTCTACATCAGACAAAAATAATGTACACTCTGAGATTTGTATATAAGAGATGATAAAAGGTATGACTGTATATCCTAGCATATCAAAGTCTGGGATTCTAAAGCTTCTGGCATGGATAAGGGAAGAAAAGGATTTTCTTTTTTTTTCTTTTTAAACATTAGAACATCATGGTATGCTGATTCTATATGGAGTTTCTGTTTTAAGACATAAAAAACATGATTTTCCTGCTATATTCAGTTTAAGATGTTTCTCTCCAAAATATGTTTTGAATAATGACATTAATCAGAAAGAAGAAAGTCTTCAAGGACTGGTGTAATTGAATAAAACAGAAACATAAGACAAAATGAAAAAATACTGTCTATTTGTAGGAACGACTAGAGAAAAATTTCAAAAGATAAAAGTCCTTGTGATTTTGAGTTCTCTTATTTGCCCTCATTTTCTAATCCTTCTTCATCCTCATTTCCCTTTATCAGTGTTTTACAAATACTATCTCCCACACTGCCATTTACTCGATCTTACCTTACTTTTACTTCTTTCTTCCACCACTATCAAGAATGTCATTCAACAAGAATTATTAGTTGGTTAACATTTGCTTCCATATACCCCACCTTTTAAAAAGGACTCTATTCAGTGATTTGATTTCTGCCTGGTTTGAATAAATATTTTGTCAACGTCATCTCTGAGTTCCCCTTGTATTCAGTTGACATAGAAATAGATCAACCTTCTCATTTTCAGGAGAGTGTTTTCATCAAAATAAGATACATCATGGAATTTATCTTAATGTCTACATCACTGGGATTTTTTTGTGGCCAAATAATGCTACATGCCTGCATTTGTTTCCTGTCTACACAGTTTGCATGGCTGTGAGTGGATAACAAACGATAGGAATCAAATTTGTGGGACTATGGCAATGAATTCTGACCTCATCAAGATGCTTTATATTGGACAAGTCATGTACTACTCACTCAGGAGAGAAAACTTTATAGTGAAGAATGAAGTGCAGTTATGATAACTTTAACTTGTTTGTATCCACTCTCAGACGCACAAACTTTCATCATGAGCATTGATTGGAAAACTTGGATTGGAGCTATGTGTATGCTTACCCAGTTGCGGATTATTTCCTAAATAGATCCTGGAGTTAAGAACCTCTGAGATCAAATGAGTCACCTTCAGAAATAAATCTCTGCTTCCTTGAAGAGAATAAAAACATAGATAGCTATATTCCTTTGTTTAGTTGATTTTGTGAGACTAACAGAATTCATAAAGCTCAGTACAGAACATTTATAAACATTGATACAAAAATAAAATATGAGAACCAAATCCACCAATTAAAGGGTTATTAACTCATACAAAGTATTTTCACAAAAATTATAATAGTTAACATTTATTGACTGTTTTAGTATACACCAGGTAGAGTGCTACCCGATTTATGTATATTAGCCCATTGTATCTGCTCAACAATCAAAATACCATATTATGATTAATACCATTTTTAGCTGAGAAAATTAAGGTACAGAGAGATAAAGTTGCTTGACCAGGTCACATTCTCTCATTCTTAACTTACAAAGACAGAACTTACCTTTAAGCCAAATATATAAGCAGAAAGAAAAATTTTAAACATTTTTAAGAAATCATGTATTAGTAGGTACAATATATAAAAACATTATAAAAATGAATAAAAGGCTCCAGGGATAATTAGGCAAATATGAACAAGTAGTTCATATAAAGAGAAAAACACAAATGATCAATAAATATATGAACCTATACCTAAATTCACTAGCATTCAGAGAAATATAAATTGATAAATTTTCAGTCCTCATTCATTAAATTAGAAAATAAAATCATAAGCATTGATAATGTTTGTGTTGGCAAGAACGTGGAGAAACAGATATCCTCATTTATTTGTGGTGGAATACTCAATTTGTTAAGCATTTAAAAGGAATGCAGGTTAATACTAGCAAGTGAAATTTAATATTTGATAAATTCAATATTTTATAGGATTCATTTCTTTTCATCAACACATGTCTAGAAATGTACCATAGGAACATGTTCACATGCCTAAATAGCACATCTCAGATTTGTTATTGCAAATTCATTTTAAAAGTAATACTAGGGACAGAAACACTTATCCATAAGGGAATGCTTTTTTAAATATATGGTGGTATTGGGTATTACACAATCTTGCAAAAGAAGAAACACAGATGATGAAAGCAATTCAGCACTTACCAATTCAAAAATTTTCCACTTAAAGTGGGGGAAAAAGCCAATTTCAGAACAATATATAGAATGATTTATTTGGCTATTGTGTAAATGTGATACATACATGCGTGCATGTAAGTGCGGGTAGAAGAAGAGTACATGTCTAAATGTAAACTGTAGTTGTCTCTGAGAAGGGGGTGGAAGTAAAGAAGCAGAAGGGAGACTTTGATGTATGAGCATGGCTAAGTTTATTTACTTATTTATTTGAGAGAAAATGAGAGAGAAAGAGAGAGAGCATGGGGGGGAGGGTCGGAGGGAGAAGCAGACTCCCTGCTGAGCAGGGAGTCCAATGAAGGACTCAATCCTGGTTCTCCAGGAGCATGACCTGAGTCAAAGACAGTCGCTTAACCAACTGAGCCACCCAGGCATCCTTGGAAAAGTTTTTTTTTGTTTGAATCTTTTTGCAATGAGGATGTTTTTATACATAATTTTTCAGAAATAAAAAAAGTTAGAATAAAATTATTTATTTCAACCCAGCTGGGCCAATTGACTATATGCTATGTTTCCATCAGGAATTAAAGAAATGAAGATTTACCTCATGTGGTTTCTATCCCTGGATATTTCAGGCTTGAAGTCCATTCCTTGGTCTTTTTGAATTAGACTAAAGTTACACAAGTCGTCTAACTTTGAAACAACGTTCTGATATTTTTTTCATTCTTTTGTTAGGACTGTGTCGGTACCAGATTTTGTGTTGGTTGCCAGTGATTCAGGATTGAGTAGCGTACAGTCAGTCCCACCTATAAGGCATTTCATGATCAAGACCTTGATTCACACATAAAAGCATTCCCCACCCCGAAAAAGTGGAGTAATCATTCCTAAAAGAGGTGAAAGCAGAGGAATAGAGTCTTTCCCAAAGTACTATACCACGAGACAGCAGAATATGAAGAAACCCCTCTCCTGTGCTAGAGTATTTTATAGAAAATAAATTTCTCATCAATAATTTTAAGTATTGGGGTTTTCTGGATAAAATCTAAATTTCCAGCTTCTTTAAGATTTTTGAATACACCAGGAAACATTAGGGTCACTTCCCTACAAGGTAGCAATTATCTGAAGCTCAATGATTAATGCACTCTCTAGAATGAGAATGTATGCTCCATTTTTTTGCAGAATTCTCACTGCTAAGTGATTATTCTCTCTTCCCATCTTACGCATACACACGTATCATATATATATATATATATATATATATATATATATATATATATATATATATATGTCCTCTTAGCATATTCCTTGTCTGAAGAATGCTCTTGCTTCTCACCAGCCACTTTACTCACTACCATCACCTCTTGGGCTCCTGGAGATGTTTTATATTTTGTCACTCTTGTCCTAGATGACAGAGACAAAACAAACAAACAAACAAACAAACAAACAAAAAAACTAGCCTGGATAACTTTGGAAGTACAACAGATTAGAAAGAGATTTCTCCATCTTAATCACCCCTACAAGAGGAGAAGATGCATTTGTTATAATCAGAAAATTATGAACTTTGTAAAAAAATAATAAAAAGTTATAATGAAACAAGTTCTTAGCAGAATCCATTTCTTCAGGTTTCAATACCATATGTTCTCTTGTGGGCTTTTTCCTTAACTTGTGTGTCTTTCCTCAAACAATTTCTTCTATTTAATATAAAGAAAATGGACAACTTCTCTGCCTGAGGAGACCTAGTATAATTTGAAATACTTTTGCTCTGTGCTTGAACGTACAGAATAAAGAAAAAGTCCCTGATTGAAAGAAAAGAGACACAAAAAACAGTCACTGGTTTTCCCATATAGAATTTTAAAACATACTATTTAGAATTCCATTATAGAGTTTTACTTGGGGCCTTGTGCCAGTAAGCATATAGAGAAATCCATAGTATTTGGTTATTTGCTCATGCTCTCTAGTCTAGTGGCTTTTTTCCATGATTTTAGTCAAGTAGAGGGTTTGGCAGATTTCCTGTATTAAAAATGGCCATAACAATCTCTCATGCTCTTCAATGCAACTTTGATCCTCCTTCCATTGAGAAGTGTGTCTCTATGTTCCCTTCTCTTGAATTTAGGCAAGCTTGGGACCCGAGCAGAAGTGAAATTATTTGATTTCTGAGGCCAGGTGATACAAAGGTGAGTCACCTTCATTGTGGCTCTCTTGTAATGCTCGCCCAGGGAGAACAGCTACCATGCTTTGAGGAACCCCAGGCCACATAGGAAGGCAACATGTAGGCATCATAGCTGAGAAGGCCAGGTGAGCTCCTAGCAGATGGCCAGCATCAATCATCAAACATGTAATGAAGATAATACCAAAAACATTCTAGTGCTTAGCCACTGAGCCACCTCAGGCTTTGAGTCTTCCAACTCTGAGATGTCAGTAATCACAGAGCAGATATTACCTGTCCCAACTGTGTTCTGTCCATAACATAAAACTGTTATAGAGAATAAATTAGATATTTTAAAAATCCTCTTGTCAGGTCTAGTTCACTCAGTAACAGGTAGATTTTACATACTAAATGCTTTTGGATGATTTAACAGATTACTAAATTAGTGAATCTGCTATTAGTTTCACAGTTTAAGTTCTTGTTTTATTTCTAGCATTGTGAACTAAGATGAATCACATGGCCTTGTGGGTCTCACTGAAGGAGAACCTTCCAGGAGAGGGCAGGGGACTCTTCCCCTGGTGATTCACGTGGAATTGGCTTGACATTTATTCTCGGATACACATTCAAGAACTGTTGGACAAGTTGATTGCAAAGATCAGTCATCAGTATGCTAAGATGCTAAGCACATTCAACTCCCAGTTTGTCCTTTTTTTGTTAATTTCAAGGTCTAGAGAGAAGGGGAAGTCTTAGATTATTGATCTGCTATTCCATAGAAATGTCATCAGGTCTACTGCTTCCAGTAGCCTTCATTTAAATGTCAGATGTTATGTTCTCTCTAAAAGCGTGCTTTATGTTATGCCCAAGCTAGAGTCCAGTAAGAACCTCCTTTTTAATAGTCTGGTGTCAGTGAGATGTGACAAAGCATTTGACACATTAACTGCTTCTGAAAGACAGGAACATGTGTCCAATAAAGCTGCTAAGCTAAGAAAAGAAAAAAAAAAATGAAGCTGAATCTGAGACATAGCAATGCCCCAAATTGAAACATTTCATGCCAACATAATGCCTCCCTTCTGTGCATGTATGAATGTCAGATGCATACAAAGTACCTGTTTATCTGCTCATAGTCAGTCCATTTTTAAAGCTGAGCAAGAACACAGTTGCTGACCCAGGGAACATAAATGACATCATTACCTAATGAACTGTTGAAGAATTCATTTGAATGTGGCCGTCCTTTTGAAAAGTATGAATCTTTCCAGTGATTAAAGTGATTTAGACAGGAGTAGTTCAGGGTAGACAATATTAATTTAGGAATGAGTCATTATGTTCAGCACCAGTCTGGAACCTAATGAGCTGATTCAAATTCATTTAAATCACTTGGAAAATACATACAGAGGCTGCACAATATACATAATTTGGAACCAAAAGACGTTTCCTCTAAAAACCAATATATTTCAATCAGTAGAAATAAAATAAATCCACGGATTTTTTTTTTTCCAAGTTAGTGGGCTTTTTCAGCCCTGAGGTTTTGAAATTTCACTGAGACCATGGAAGCACCTGAATATAAAACTTCTTTTGAAAAAAGAGTGAATGAAAAGGCTGATTAATAATATTTCATTATTTACTTAAGGGAGAGATTCACAAGATGTGGTATCATCTCGACTGTGAGAATTACTTTTGTGTTTTACCATGGTCAATTTGGAAAGCATGCTAGCAATGTCTGTCCCATTGGTAAAGAGATCAGAATTAGAAAGCACTCAAATTTTCTCAGGGTGAGACTAATTACATTGACCTAGAGATTAACATAAAGTGATACTGAATTTTCTCCAATATAGAACATATTTAAAAAAATTATAGAACATATTAAATATTAAAAAATTAAAAAAATAAAGAAACATATCCATTCTGGTATTTTAGACAAGAACAACCTTTATGAGAACTGAATGGAAAATATGAAACAATTTTTCCAATTTTTGAGGTATCATCCTGCATCTAAAAACCGTGTGATTCCATAATAATTTTGTAGACACTGGTTATTCGGGCTTGGTCTTATGTATTTTGTGGTCTTCTCGCCAATCCCATACACTGATTGTTGATTAAAATGAGTTGCCCATGGGGATTCCTGACTTGGCCAATGATTATTTTGATACGAGCACAAAACACAACCCTAGTCAATGAGACATACAAGAAAATGTTAGAGGGCTTCTGGGAAGTTATCTTCACTTGTAAGGAGAAACACAAATCTAAGATTTCCCCTTCCCTTTTTTGGATATGATGCTTACTATCTTACAGTCATCTTACCTCAGACATAGTCACAGGGAAGCCAATGAGAAGCCCTGACATCATTGAACCAATCTATTAACTGGTCCTGGGCCTATTCTGCCTCTCTACTTCTAGTTATATGAGGCTATAAAATTCCTATTTCTTTAAGTCATGTCTATTGGATTTGCAGATATTTGTAGCTATAAGCATCCTAATTGAGATCAAGACTCTCACAAACAGGAATTATCTAATCCCCTTCATGTAAATATTCCAGTGCACCAAACAAACTTGGTCAGGAATATTTTCTTCTGTCTAGCTTCAGTGTAAAGAGCCTCTAGGCTTATCCTTCTTTATACAGCAAGATGATTAGGAGAATACTTCTATAAATTTAAATTTAACTTCTGCTGACTTCTAGTTTCCGGTGTTAAGTTATATAAATTTGAGGAAAGCAAATTTTCTCAGGGTGAAACTAATTACATTGACCTAGAGATTAACATAAAGTGATACTGAATTTTCTCCAAGTTCAGCCATAGATATTAGCTATTGGAGGAATGCAAATTCTCCCCATGCCCCTCCTACACAATATATGCCACCATCTTATCTTATCATATCTTTTTTCCTTGAAGGTCCAAACTTGCTCTTCCATTCCTGAAAAGCTAATTCCCTTGCAGTTACTATGATGAGGTCACCTACCTTGGTGAGTGAATGGAAGAATTAGAAGCAATGTTTATATAAGCATCTAGGACAATCCCTGTCTCCTAGATGTTTGATGGGGAATGGCTTTTGCCTTTAGAGTGAATTTTCTGAGGTCATTGGCAGTAAGAAAATTCTGAATTACCTCCCCACCCCATCCCAGTCCCAGCTTAATTCTCATCAAGAAATACTTGCTTTTAGAGCAGACTTGCTTTGGTTTGATTAAGGAATGACCTAAAGAAATATTATTGTACTAAAAGACAAAATAACACTGGGATGGGTTAAACTGAGTCCTCTTCTACACACAGCCTTTCACAGGAAACGTGTAACCACCCATAAGAGAGTCCTAAAAGCAAAATTTAGGTCAAAGGGAGTATGCATTTTAAATTTGGAGAGACAATGACAAATTTCAAGCACACTTTATATTATTGAAGCAAGAGCTAGGTTCTTGTCTCATGGAGTTGAAGAATGAATCTCATGGACAATGGACAGTGAGTAAAGCGATAGAAGTTTATTAAGCAAGGATACAGGAAAAGCTCTCAAAAGTGAGAGGGGTCCTTACAGGGTTGCCACTGAGGGCCTTTAGATTGGTTTTTACAGAAGGCCAACCAGGGAACTTAAATCCTTTTAATATCTCTATTGATAACACCATAGAGCAAGGACTGCTGATAACACCTTCAATGGCTTACCTCCTTTTTAGGGTCTGTTATTCTTTGTTGGTCACAGGTGATTATCATAAAAAAAACAAAAACCCACCCCACACACCTAGGGCAGGGTGGTCTGGTTTGTTCCCTTAGGTCTGGTTTCCCCAAACCTCCGCATTTTGGGGATTTCTGTGAGCCTGATCACAGAGCCTCCTGTCTATCTCTCCTTACCTAGCCCCACCCCCCGCACGCCCCCCTTTGCTCATTATTAACAGAATTGGGTGAAAGGATTAGTTTTCCACATGCTTACCAGCACTTGTAAAATCAATGGTTTATATTTTGCCAATTTGTTTGGTTAAAAAGTACTATCTCATTGTTATTTTAATACATATTTATTTAATTGCATTAAATTTATTTTATTATATTTATAAGAATTCCATTATTTGGGGGGCCTAGGTGGCTCAGTAGGTTAAACATCTATCTGCCTTTGGCTCAGGTCATGATCCCAGGGTCCTGGGACAGAGCCCCACCTCCAGGCTTCCTGCTCAGCTGAGAGCCGCCTTCTTCTTCTCCTACCCACTTCTGCTGTCTGTTGCTATCTTTGTCTCTCTCTCTCTCAAATAAATAAATAAATAAAATCTTAAAAAACAAATCAAAAAACTTTACAACTAAAGCCAGATATAGCCCGAGGGGGGGCTCCCTGCTCAGTGGGGAGCCTGCTTCTCTCGTTCCTCCCCACTTGTGCTCTCTGTAGCCATTTCTTCCTTTTTCTCAAACAAATAAAATACTTAAAAAAATAAGAGTCTGTTTGGTTTTTGTTTGTTTTGTGTTTTAGATTCCACATACAAGTGAAATTGTATAGTAGTTATCTTTCTCTGATTAATCAATTTTAATAGCTAAAAATCAAATTTATCAGTTAATTTAGTATTAATTACTACTTTTAACATATGAATATCATCTAGCTCCAAATTAGGACTTTTATGTTATTTATTCAAATATTCTTTATTTGCCTTAGACTTTATATAAATCCTAAATTTTGTGGTGGTTGTTGTTGATTATTTATATTTAATTGCCTTTTAGTTGCTTCTCTGGGGTATTTAAATAAATGATCATACTAATTTGAAAACATAAATATTTTTTCTTTTGAATTTATGTACTTTGGCAATTCAACAATAAATATATACTGAATTAGAGATAAATTGTAACCCTCATGGAGCATAAATTCTAGAAGAGCTTGCATTTTTCTCTTGTAAATTCCATTAGAGAGTACTCCTAGAAGGCTTACAGTGTCGATGGAGATGGTATCTTTACTTGTCATATTTTTATTTAACAAGAATGCTTCCATTACTGTGATCATAAGCATGACTGTGACTCCCAGCTTGAAATACATATCTCAGCTTGACATACATATTTTTGATGTTAAAATAGTAACTATTATTTTTTAAATTAAGAGTTTTCATCAGGAATGTATGTTGAATTTAATCAAACACCTTTTCTACATCTATGAAGATAATTGCTTTTTCCCTTTCCTTAACCTTTTAAATAATGTAGTATCTTAATAGATTTCTTAAAATTGAATGGTTAGTGGTCTCTTGAAAAGAAAATGCAATCTCAGCTGACAAATTTTTTATTGTATATATAATTTAACTACCCATATGTGATTGAAATCCTTTGTATCTTAACTTGACTGAAATAGCTGAGTTTTGTTAATCATGTTAGTAATTTTTAGGAGGAATTAAAGTAATCTACAATACAAAACTCTGCATATTCTAGGACCTATTTTTATAGTACGATTTTATCCAGAATTGAACTCACCCACACCCCCAAAAACAAAGTAAATATCATTTTTACTCACGTTTATTGTATATGATTATATTCCACTTTCTTTGTTTGCTTTTTCCTGAAAATAAAGTTTAGTTGATTTTGAAACATCAGAAGGTTGGGATTCACAGTCTTCCCCTTAGACCTGGTTGTTAAATGTTACAAGTTTATTTTTCACTGCATAACAAATTGGAGCCATTTAGGCTTAAGGTAATAATAAAAAATTTTGGACAGAAGATGCACAGGGTTTGAAATGTTGGATTAATTTATGTGTCAAATGTTCATTTTGTATTCCTCTAAAGGAATAGCTTATTAGCAACCCGATCTTGGATTTTTTTCATGATTTCCTTGAAATGTTTTGCCTCTGACCACTTCACCTCACCACTCCACCAAAAACAAAACAAACAAGAAAACAAACCATGATTCTTAAATATATAACTTAATCTATGTGCTATATCACTACATACGATGCTTCATATGTATGTTACATAAATCTACACAGCATCATATTTCTTTCTTTTGTTTTTATTAACTCAGATTAATTTAGTAAGAAGCCGGTAAATGTCACTTCTGCAAACAGCGTCAAAGGGTATTGTATTAATTGTCTGATGAGTTCAGTAGGTGTTACTTAGGAAGTAGAGTCTATATTCTTCAGCAGCAATTTGTCATTCCGAATCCATTTTAGAGCTTTCCACAGTTACATAATAATGTTTATTTCAGGCCTATCTGAAATCTACATTACTTGCTAAGACAAATTAATTACTTACGTCTTCATTATGAGGACAAAACAAATTCATTCATCTCAGAAGGGCATTTTAGGCCTTGCAACATTGGTCTCGGTCATTCTCCGAACTGCATGCAGTATGCAACCGTAGAAGTCATTTGTGTTCCTTAATTTTTGGTGTAGGACTTGTAAAGTTTTAGTAAAAAAACTTGGGATGGATTGTTGGAAGACATACGCATAAGTTTTCTATTCTCTCACTGACAAGTGTCCTGGGGGCAAAATTAGAAGACAAGGGTACTTACAGGTCTTACCCTTATCTAGCAATAACAATGGCACTGACAATTGCATTATTATCTCCCACCTTTGACCTCAGTTTTGTCATTAGTAAAAGGAGGCGTTGCATTATGGTTATTCTTCTCTGAAGGCCATGTATACAAACTGACTCTCAGACTGATTTGGATTGGCTGACCTAGAGTTGAAAAACACTCTCTGTCCTAAGTTGTCCCAGCTACTCATCTTTTAGGCAATTAGGTTTGTGGCCCCATGGATAGTAGATGATTCCTAAATGTTCTCAAAATTCTAATGATCTCTAATTCTACAAGCAATACTTGTTAGTTTGCTCATCAATAAATGCATATATTGACATTAGATTAAAAGTAACCTTATTGTTAAATTACCTTTTTAAAATAACAAAAAATTTAAAAAATTAAAATGACAAATAGACATTTGTGGGGCTTTTGTTTGTTGTGCATTTCCCCCATTTTATTGAGATGTAATTGACATATAACATTGTATAAGTTTAAGGTATACAAAGTGTTGATTTGATACACATATATTACAAAAGCATTACCGCCATAGTGTTGGCTGACATCTCTATCTTACCTCATAATTATTTCACTTTTGTGGTGAAAACATTTAAAATCTACTCTCTGTGCAACTTTCAAGTATATAATACAATATTATTAATTATAATTACCATGTGATACATTAGATCTCCTGTTCTTATTCATCTTATAACTAGAACGTTGTGCTCTTTGAACATCTCCCATTTTCCCCACCTCTTAGCCCCTAGGAACAACCATTCTAGTCTCTGTTTCTATGAATTTGGTGGCTTTTTTAAATTCCACATATGAGTGAGGTCACACAGTCTTTCTCTATCTGACTTACTTCACTTACCATAATGCTGTCAATTCTATGTTGGCAGGATTTCTTTCTTTCTCATGTATCTAATATTTCATAAATATATTATAAATAATATTTCATTATATTTATTCCATATATTTATACACACACAATATGTGTGTATGTGTGTGTGTGCATGTGTGTGTATACATATACCACATCTTTATCCATTCATCCATAGATGGACACTTAGGTTGTTCCGATACCTTGCCTATTGTGAATAATGTTGCAATAAATATGGGAGTACACATATCTCTTTGAGATTCAATTTTTATTTTCTTTGATATATAACCAGAAGCGGGACTGTCCTTTCCCTATTACATATTATTGACTCCTTTGTCATAAATTAATTGACCATGTATGCCTGGCTTTATTTCTGGGCTCTCTGCTCTGTTTCATTAATCTATGTATTATTTTTACACAAATACCATACTGTTTTGATTACTATAGCTTTATAATATAGTTTGAAATCAGAAAGCATGATGCCTCTAGCTTTATTCTTTCTCAAGGTTGCTTTGGTGATCCAGCATCCTTTGTAGTTCCATACAAATTTTAGGATTTTTTTTTTCTGTTTCTGTGAAAAATGCTATTGGAATTTTGATAGGAATTGCACTGAATTTATAGATTACTTCAGGTATATGGATATTTTAGCAATATTATTTTTTCCAATCCATTACCGTGGTAGATCTTTCCATCTATTTGTTTCTTCTTCAGTTTCTTTCATCAGAATCTTATAGTTTTCAGTGATCTTACATCTTCTTGGTTAGCTTTAATCCAAAGTATTTTGTTCTTTTTAATATAGTTGTAAATTTAATTGTTTTCTTAACTTCTCTTTCTTCTGGTTCATTATTAGTGCGTAGAATTACAACTAACTTTTGTATATTGAATTTGCTCTTGCATATTTACTGAACTTGTTGATTAGTTCCAACAGTTCTTTTGGTTAAGTCTTTAGGGTTTTCTATATGTTATAGTATGTCATCTGCAATTAGAGAGAATTTCACTTTTTTCCTGTCTTTTATGGATGGCTTTTCTTATTTTTTTCTTCCTTAAATGCTCTGGTTAGGACTTCCAGTATTATGTTAAATAAAAGTAGTGAGAATGGGAGTTCTTATTTTATTTCTAATCTTAGAGGAAAAGCTTTTAATTTTCACCAATGAGTATGATGTTAGTGTGGGCTTATGAAATACAGTCTATATTATATTGAGGTATATTCTCTCTATACCTACGTTGTTGAGAGTTTTTATCATGAATGGATTCTGGATTTTGTCAAATATTTTTTCAACTTCTATTGAGACGATCATATGATTTTTAACTTTAATTTTGTTAATGTGGCACATTCAATGATTGATCTGTGGCTGTCGAGTCATCCCTAAAACTCCCACTTGATAATAGTGTATCTTTCTTTTAATGTACTGTAGAATTTAGTTTGCTATTATTTTGTTGAGGATTTTTGCATCTATATTTATCAGGGATATTGCCTTGTAATTTTTTTTGAAGAATTTGAGAAGGATTGGTAATAATTCTTCTGTAAATGTTTGGTATAATTCATCAGTAAAGTTATCTTATCCTGGACTTTTGTTTATTGAAAGCTTTTTTGATTACTTATTCAACATCCTTACTAGTATTTGGTCCATTCAGATTTTCTATTTCTTTCTGATTCAGCCTTGGGAGGTTTTATGTTTTTAGAAATTTATGCATTTCTTTTAGGTTGTCCAGTTTGTTGACATATAATTGTTCACAAATAAACATTTAAGGAGACCTGTTCTTCAGAGCCACAGATCTTAAAGAATGGTATTTGGGAAATTCAAAGGATTGGCTGCTGCTTCTATGTGTGTGTGTGTGTGTGTGTGTGTGTGTGTGTGCAAACTTCTGCAATCCCAAAGAGAATCTCATACCAAATACATCACAATCCACTTATCCATGAGTTGATGGTAATATGAAGTGGTTGGCAACCTGATATGCTGAAGTTAGATTTCACAGGGACCCCTCAGATCTGAAAAAGAAGTCACCAAATCCATGATCACCTTTTATATTCATATGATTTTGAAACTTTCTTTTTCTCTGGGCAGAAAGAATTAATTATGGATTTTGAAGAAATAACTAGTTCTCTACATAAGTTTATGGACATTTTACAGAGAAGGAAGAAGAGCAAAAAGATTAATGTGGGACCAAATCAGAGAAAGATGGAGAGTTGGTCCCACATTTACCTTCATTGTCTTCCAAATCTCTCAGAAATGACCAAAAATGTAGAAGAAGAGGGCAATAAGTAGGCAATGAACTTTTCAGCATTTCTGGAAGCCATTGTGCAGGTGTGATGGGATGGAAGGAGTTTTAATACCAGCATTTTCACACATGCATAAGAAAAGCCCATTTGGAGAGCAGTGATATGGGGACAAGCAGAGCCCCACACTGTACAAGCTCAAATTAGAAGATATTAGGAGCAAACCTGGTTTGTTCATCATTAGATGAACAAAAAACATCATTAGAGTTGCCCATGGCATTTACCAATTCTTACTTGGCTTTGTAATGGCTGAAGCAAAAGTAACTTATGATATCAGGTATGCATCACAACTAATTCCTGCTGCCAGAACAACTGGATGAAAGTTAATGAGTCACCACCAGCAAGGAAGTTATAGCCTATGTGTGGCTCAGAATTAAGACTAAGGAGGGGGGCACATACAGGTGTAGTTGATGTGGTTAGATTTCAACTGGAAACGTACCAGCAATAACCTGAGTTTCTGTTAGCTTCAGTAAATATATCCAGGTTTACCAGCATGGGAGACTGCTAAATAAAGCAAAACTGTTGGCATAACTATCCGAGAAAAAACAGGCTTAGTAGTTGGAGGAAAGACAAGGCTCCTCAAGTTGATTTTTGGTGATGACAAGGGGTGAAGATATGTTCTATAAGATTCCTTTGGCAATGGGTTCCTCCTTTTCACAGGCCACTGAATTCCTAAATACCCAAGATTTAATTATGAAGATATAAACACGGGGATGTAGAAAAGTGTCCGACATGGACGAAACATAATCATAAATCCCAAAACTAGACAATAAAATAGCATTTTCTAAGAGTGCAATGAAAATAAAGACACATTATCAGACATATGAAAATAATTCTTAAAAGAAGGAAAAATTCAAAGTCAGAACAAATTACCAAAAAAAACCCTAACCTTAAATTTTATTCTTTGATCGGTAAAATGTGAAAGAATATTGAACTATTTAACAGGTACAAACTCAGAACAAGATAAAATTAAATGAAAAAAAGAGTATAGGTAAAAGCAAGAATATTCTTGAATTGGAGAAAGAATAGAGTGTGAAATTTAAAAGGCATATCATATTCTAATAGCATGTTTATACAATGAATACACAGACACATGTTTAAGTGATTGAATTTTAAAGATAATGAAAGACTTCTTAAAAAAAAAAAGGAAGTTAAATGAAATTCATAGTCAGGTTGAGGCTGGGGGAACAGTCTATACAATCTTGGGCTGACCCCAAATCCAGCGCTGGATGGAGCTGAGTGAGCTTCACTGTATCTAAGACACTGGTTTGATAGACAGCTGTCTATCAGAATCAACTGAGGAGTTAATGAAAACACATACAGGAAAAAAAAAAAGACAAAACAACAAATGCTTATTCCCCACCTCCACAGATCGATTTATTTGGTCTGGGAAGCAGCTTAGGCACTGAAAGATTTCAAAGCTCTCTAGATGATTCTAACATGCAGCCTGATTTGAGAAACAGTTTTGAGGAGAGCCATGTCAAAAGAATATTATACACAGTGAAGCTATAAGTTATATATAAATTTGTAATGTAAGTTTAGTCAAACCAAAACAGCTCAGGACCACAGCAACAACATAAATTATGACTAATCACAGCCCCCCTCCAACACACACAGCAGTGTGCATGTCCACCCAACAAGAGTTAAGAGGAAAAACCCTTGGTAATTATAGGTGGGAATCACTTCATTAGAATTTAGATCTAGTGACATATCAACTTTGCAAAATATTTTTTAGTAAAGTACAAATTATAAATCTTAAAAATGTAAATTTCCACTGGGTAGCTCAGTTGGTTGAGCATCTAACTCTTGGTTTCAGTTCAGGTTATGATCTCATGAGCTGTGGGAGTGAGCCCTGCATTGGGCTCCATGCTCACTGGGGAGTCTGCTTCAAGATTCTTTCCCTCTGCCCCGCCCCCGACTCATTCCCTTTCTTTCTTTCTCCATCTCTGAAATAAATAAATAAATAAAAAATAAATAAATAAATAAATAAATAAATCTTCAAACAACAATGTAACAAACCATCATAGTAGATAGAAAAAGAAAGAAAATACAATAGCATTTTTTTAAAACACAGAGGTTTAAGTATATTGTGTAAAGTAATGAAAGAAACTCCAGAAAAAACCAAAACAAAACAAAACAGAAACTGAAACTAAGAATATAACCACATAGGGGCACCTGGGTGGCACAGCGGTTGAGCGTCTGCCTTCGGCTCAGGGCGTGATCCCGGCATTGTGGGATCGAGCCCCACATCAGGCTCTTCTGCTATGAGCCTGCTTCTTCCTCTCCCACTCCCTCTGCTTGTGTTCCCTCTCTCGCTGGCTGTCTCTATCTCTGTCGAATAAATAAATAAATAAAATCTTTAAAAAAAAAAAAAAGAATATAACCACATAAAACCAGTACATGAAAATAGGTAGATTGTATGTCATTTCTATTTTACAAAATTAAAAATAGGAATATGGCATAAGCCCAGTAATTCCACTATTGGGCATTTATCCAAAGAAAACAAAAACATTAATTTGAAAAGAAAACACACCTCTAGATTTATTGAAGCATTTTTTACAATAGCAAAGATATGGAAGAAACATAAGTGTCCATGGATAGGTGAATTGATAAAAAAGTCATCATATATATGATATATATGTGTGTTTTTGTGTGTCTGTGTGTGTATATATATAAAATGTATATGTATATATATAAAATATATATAAAATGTATATGTTTATCAAATGAAATACCACTCAGACATAAAAAAAAGAATGAGATCTTGCTATGTGCAACAACATGGATGGATGTAGAAAGTATGCCAAGTGAAATAAGTTAGATAAAGACAAATACCATATGATTTCACTTATATGTGGAATCTAAAAAACTAAACAAACAAAAAAAGAAGAAACAGACCACAAATACATAGAACAAACTGGTGGTTGGCAGAGGGGAAGGGAGTGGGAGATAAGAAAAATGGGTGAAGGGAATGGTATATATAGGCTGTATCTATAACCCTATGCTGTGCCTTTCATTGGGAATATAGTCAACAGCATTGTAATAGCATTGTATGGTGACAGATGGTGGCTACTCTTGTGTTGAGCACAGCATAATGTATAGACTTGCCCATACACTTGCCCAATCACTATGTTGTACACCTGAAACTAATGTAACATTGTGTCTACTTCAATAAAAGAGAAGAAAATAGGGAAAGGAAGTGAGACTGATATGATTGTGTTAATTTTCTCTGCTCTCCTAGTGTATCTAGCAGATCATATATTCTGACGATTTAGACAAGAGCTAGATTAGTAGAGCCCACTCCTGTTTACAATGTAACTACTAGAAGCTCGTACAGGAATCCATGCCTTCCAAATTAACAGGGTAATATGCTTATTCAAATATAAATGTACCACAAAACAATTGGAGGAAAATTCGTATGGTAAACAATGGAAGTATAAAACAATAGAAATATAAAAAAGATTTGAAAAGAAGGAATAAAGGCAGAGTTAATTATAAAATATAAATGGAATATTCATACATCTTAAAATAACTAGATTTCCTCCAAATTTCGAACTCAATCTGTATGCTGAATACAGAAATTTTCAAAATTAAAAGAATAAACAAAAAATTGCTAAATTTATGTTAATAAAGAAGATAGTTGGAATGCAATAAAAACAGCCAATGAATTTTATTTCAGGTCAAAAATATTAAACAAGAGAAAGCTAGTGTAAAATGATAAAGGTGAAGTACACAATTTGAATCCATCTAAGGGCATCACAGTATATATCAATTAAAATGGATAACTCAGATATTGCAAGAAAAAATCAGCAGAAACACCATAGAAGTATTTACTCATAGCATCTTAAATTGAGATGCAGATTGCCTAAAGAAAGTAATTAATAAGGTTTAATAAATGAATATATGTGAAAGCTTTATACTCTCGTAAAATCCTCTGTTTAAACACTCATGGAGAATTTACAAAATCATTCCTATGGAAAGCCTTAACGAAAACCTCAACAGACCAACCTAATGAAACACAAAGATGAAATCAAAACTGAAATTGCAGAAAGATACAATCATGACAACACATGTGTTCTGTTTATATTCTTCAAAGAAATGTAAAGATCACAACCTCTTGACATATGTATATTCATTTACTTACTTATTTTTTAAAATAAGTTTTTAGTATCAGCCCAGAAATGAAAGTTGACCTTGGTTCTTAAGTCTGAGAAGAAAGTATCAGTTTGCAACCCCATGATATCGAGGCAAAGCACTTAACTGGGTCTTTTCCACACTTTTCCAAACTCTGTCTTCACTGACTTTCAAATTCTTTCTCTTTGGACATTAACTTCTGCACTTTTTCACACTCTGCCTTAATGTCCCAGTCATTTCCTTCACTTTCTTTAAGTTTTATTTTTAACTTTCATGACATCAACCTACAAGTTTCTCCTAACTGCATTCTCAAAGGATGAACAATGGGAGTAATGGACATGATTCATTTGCATGAGTACCATTTAATTTATAGCATCTATCTTTAGAAAGTGTCATATGGCTAAAAATAAGCATTATTAATGAATGTTCCCAGGCTACAAAAAATTATAAGTGGAGCATATATCTTTGTAGGAAAAAATGACAGAATCTGTGTGAATTATATATAAAATAATCCCTGAGAACTAACAACATTATTTGGGGTTAATATTGATATCATTTGTATGTTATAGGTATAAAAATGAGATATTTTCACAGTGAAAAAGTGCCAACTATGGTGAGGGAAATATAATAACAAATAAGCCTTTTTTTTAAATCCCATTTCCTAGAAAAAAACCACAGTAAACATTTCTGGTTTTAGTTTTTCCTTGGTCATCATTTTTATACTGTGTAATACCTGTATACTTCCATTTCTGAATTGTGTTTTCTAGACAAGCTTTATCACCTCTCTGCTTTAGAAAATTGGTTCATGCATTACTTCCCATCTTCCCACTTTTTCCCATCTACCCTCCACACCCAATAATTTTGAATATATCACTATTCTTTGTTTTTCTTGCAAAGGCTGACATTTCTAGTATTAAATACTAAACTTTAATTCCCATTTCTTGATTTCTTAAACTTTGAAAGTACCTACTCATTTCCTGCTATGAAAGAAAAAGGAATAAAGGTCTTACTGTTTGCTCCACCTCACATCCTTGTTCCAATTATTATAAATGTTGTATTTTACATTAATAAGGTTCACAGCATATGCATTTTGCTCTGTTAAATAACATGGAATTATTTGTGATTGGTCTATGTTTTGATTTTCAAAATGAAAAAAATAGTAAAATTCATAATAATATGATTACGTACATGTGTAGCTCATTCATAAAACAATGAAATCCTGTAATTGAAATCGCACAGATTACCCTTAAATCAAATACATTTTTGACATTATCAACATGAATTGTACTTGTACTTCAGTGTGTTAAGTTACAGTTTTTTTCTAGTTTTCCTGTTCTCTATCATGTTCAATTGTCATTGCTTATTTTAGCTCATGTCGTTCCTTATGTTAAATTTCTTTTAATTTTGCTAAGGTTATATCAAATGAACATGTTTTATAAAGAGTGTTTTGATCATGCTAGCCCCAGCTTCTTTCATGGATGAAACATCTTGACTTTGTTCCCGCATTTGATTGGGGACAGAATAGGTTCAAAAGTGATTCTCCCCTCTCAGGATTTGAGGACACTTTTCATTCTTTTTGTATTCAGTATTGTTGAGAAAGTGGGTAGTTGCTTGTCTACTTTATGAATAACTTTCTGTCTTCTTTGGGAGCTTTTACAATATTCCCATTGTCTCCGAGGTTATGGAATTTCAATGCATGTACTTGTGGACAATACTTCATTAATCCTGTTTTCCACTCAATATGTCACCTCATTATATAAGTACTTCTTCATTCCAGAACACTTCTCATCTAATTTATTATTTCTTCTTTTCATTTATTTCTGTTCCTCTCCATTTAGAATTCTTATTAAAAGGATGATGGACTACTTGGATATTTTCTCCAAACCTCTACATTCCTCTCTCAGGTTATCTGTCTCTTTCTGTGGTGGATACAAGGCTATATGGTCACTAAACCATGTAATTTCCCATTGAAACTCAATAAAACATCATTTCCCAGTGCCCCTGTGCATATGACTAGTTCTGGCCAATGGGAAGTTAACAGGGTTACCTGTGTCCTTTCAGTACAAGTTGATGTAAATAGCAAGTGGTTTATCTCATGTTTTCTTTTTCCTTCATCTGAAAGCTGACAGACGGCAATGCGACTTGGAAGTCCTAGGGTGGTGAGCTGAAGATGGAAGAAGGCTGGGTTCTTGGATCTTTGGTTATACAAGAGCTTCTCAGAAGTGCTGACTTAGTTTTATTAAGGACATGGATTTTAGACAAAGTTGTTTTACACAGCAAATAGTTTGAAGTACACTGACAAGTACTCCTTGCCTTTTAAATTTGGATTCTCGTAATATGACTGAATTTACCTTCAAATGAATTTAGTTGTCAGATCTGAAAGTACATCTACTCAACCTGTGTTAAATATTTTAAATGATTTTGGCAATTATAATGTTAATTTCTAAGATGTTTTTCTAGTTTTCTGTTTGCTCCTTTCCATTGTTCTTCCTTTTTATTTCTGCAATATCTCCTGGAATCTATCAAATTAAGATTTCCTTTCTTGAATTATTCTCTTATTTGTGTAGCATTGCTTGTTCTGTTTTTATATCCTCATTCTTCTCTCTCAACTGTTTGTCATATACTCCTCTATGTGAGATCTTTGTTGTTCTTTACATTTATTGGCTTCTAATTTTTTTTTTCCTTTGATTGTTTTACACTTGAAAATTTTTTGACTACATTTGTTGATTCAGCTTTGAGCATTTCCAGGACTCTGCTCATAAATCTTACTTTTAGTGTAGTAGGCTATAATTTAATGTGATTTTTCTTTAAAATTGATCTCATCCACTATATATCTTCTAGTTAATTGATAACTTTTCATGTACTCCTTCCCATTATGTATTTGCTTTGGTGTCATGCTTAAACTTTTGCCATTACAATGCAGTTTAGGGAAGACATGAAGAGAGATGTTTGTGCCACTGGACAAGGATTAGGGTAAGACAAGTGAGGCAGCATCGTTCAAGAGTGGGGTTGGATCTTATCTTCATTTAAAATTGTGATATTTTGTTCATTATGGATTTTGCATTGTTTTTGGTAATTTAAAATATTGTGCTATTAATTATCTCGATTACTGAGATTTTGTTCTCCTATTAATTTTACACCTCTTATGAATGTCTCATTTGCCTCAGCCTAGTCCAGGCCCTGCTGGACTGTCATAAATCATGAATTGGGAAGTACTTCAATGGAAAAGGAGAATGGGTATTTAAGTGGGTTTAAATAAAATCTATTGTGAACCTATTAATGTAACCCTATTTTGTTTCCAGATATATGGTTTAGAGAACAGAGGTCAATTTTGCTTTCCATAAATGGAATTTCTATAATTAGTAGATTGTGAATCAGAACAGTCCCTGAATCTGGGTATTATTCCCAGTTTGCCACATTAAATCTACTTTTTTTTTTAATGGTTTTTTATTATATTATGTTAGTCACCATACAGTACATCCCCGGATTCCGATGTAAAGTTCAATGCTTCATTAGTTGCATATGACACCCAGTGCACCATGCAATACGTGCCCTCCTTACTACCCATCACTGGTCTATCCCAATCCCCCACCCCCCTCCCCCATCAAATCTACTTTTATTTTCTTTCCATTTGCTTCCAGTTTTATTGACATATAATAGGCATACAACACAGTATAACTTTAAGGCATACAGCAAAATAACTTTGACATATATATACATCATGAAATGATTACCATGTAAGTTTACCTAACCTCCATCACCTCATACAGCTAATACAAATTTTTTTTCTTGTGACAACAAATTTTAGGATTTATTCCTTTATCAACTTTCAAATGCCAAACATAATTTTTACATGTCTCTACCATGCTCCATAACCTGGGAGACTGACCCAACAGTTCCTTGTCCTAAGATGTCAGGTTGTGTGTAGTCAACGGGAGGCCTAAGCAGATGAACAGAACAAGAAAGGGACATAATTTTGTGTATTCATTTTTCTGGATTTCTTCCTCCATGGGTTGGTGGTGGGTATATTTCCTTCTGACAGGCCACATCCTGGTGGGAGTCCAGCCTTACAGCTATTGGTCTATGTTGTAGTAACATCCTTTCCTTTTTATCCCATCAGGCTTATGTTTGACCATTGCTGCCATTCACCCTAAGGTGCTCCACCATTCTCTGGTGGTCTCCCTTAAGCTGACCAGGAAAATGTGTCAGGAAAATGTATTGGTGATATTAGGGGGGTCCAATATACTCATTCTTGATTTCGATCAAGTTTTCAGAAAACTAGATTTAGAAGAAAGTTCATTATGTAGTTCAGTCTGATGTCTGATGGTCAGTTCTTGCACTTTCCATCATGAAACTTAATAGCCATAATATTTCTTTCCAAATTCACCTTCATTTTCATCCATCTCCTACTGAATGAGGGCACATGGTATGTTAAGCTACAAATAGAAACTTTAATTTATGTCACTGTACCTGAGTTTATGTCAATTATTTGGTAGTAGGGCAATGATAGTAATGTGATTATATGCTATGGCTGCATTACATTGAGTTTATGTAAAATTTTAAAACTTACTTCAACTTAATTGTCAACAAAAACTCTTGAATTCGATATATCTAAAACCTAACCACATGTATGGAAAGCTATACCTGATTTGGGGGCATAAAAATATCAAAGGGTTTAACTCAATGACATTGTATGAGAAGATGAATTTAACATTCCCAAAGCAATGTAATGTTCCTTAATTTTTCCTAAAAGGATACACATGTACTAGTTAATGCCTCGAAGTTTCAGAGAACTAGAATGTCCAAAGGCTGAGAAAATCCAAAGTTAAGATTCATGGGGAAGCTGAGTCAAGTTATTCAGGACACCTGGATATCAGCTTATGCACAATTTTATCCAAGCATCTTTAAAATCTTTTACTTATGAGGCATATTATAAGGAGAAAAATGACCAGCAACGTATGATGTGTTTGGTAAAGGTAGCAATCCAATTGATAAATTCCTATCTCCCAACCATCTGGAGGTACCAGATTGGCAGGATTTCTTGTCAGCATTCTGTATATTATCCATGCTTCACAAGACAAGAAAGGGTATCACTCAGCACTCTCAAGTGCTTACAATGATGGATTCCTTTAATATGTTGCTAACTGGTTTGCAATATTTATTTAAAAATAGCTCTTTGGTATTATGCTTCAATTAAAGGAAGAATTTGAAATTAACAGTATAAATTGCATTTGTTATAGATAATAGCAAAGATTCAAGCATGAGGGACCCTCCTCCCCATTAGACTTCAGGGTGTGTCTTCTTTGTTCCTTCAAACCTCTTGCCACCTGGGTTAAATATAGCAGTGTTATGTCAGTCTAAGGAAATCCATAGATTTGCACATAATATGGTGAGTTCATTATTTCTGTATTAAAGTATGAGCAACACAGTGAAACATGGAGGTGAGGCAGAGTGGGGGAAGAAATAGAACAATAATAAATTTTAAGCATGTATTCTGCCCTTTTAGTAGTTTTCTTAAAATATAATTGGATGGTTTTCTTCTCTGTTAATGATGTGTACTTTTAATGGACTTAGCTTCTATTTAATCCAAATGTGAGCTATGGTGCTCTGTGAAATAATTCTTCTATTTATATTATAGCTCATAGTATGTCTGAAGCCAATATCTATAATATAACCAATAACATTGAGAGGTAGTTTTAACTTACTCCAAATTAAAGAAGTAACTACAACACAACGTATGAATAAAAGAGCAGTTTCTTGAAGTGAAATACTGTCTGAAAACTTTCTTAGGCTAGCACGTTCAAGATAAAACTACATGTTCACTAATAGAGACATTTAATCTGGGATTTTCTATAGTCTTTCAATTTGGGGTTATAATAACCACAAAAAACACCTTACTGAGTTATTACTCTAATGGGAGTGAAACAATTTTCTGATTTAAAGAAATAGAAATCTCAAGGCTAAATATGTAATCCTCAGAAAGTGGGAGAAATTGAGAATTCCTATTTCTTGGAAACAATATTGTCCTGATACATTCAGGATCCAGCTAGACAATGAAGCTGAGCTAAAGGACCACGACTTTAAATGTAGAAAAGAGAAAATCAAACTTCAGCTCTGTTTTGCATGCCAAAAAATGTAATATTAAGAAGCAACTAAGGCCTCGATTTCTGAGAAGCAGACTGTATATAATTTTAAAACACTAAGCTGATAACCAAGAAACCCAAGAGCAATAAAAAAAATGTTTTTGCCTGTAACATTCACACTTAGTTCTGTTTTGTTTTGTTTTTAATGTTGAAAGACTCAATTTATGTTTACTGGAAATTCCAGTTGAGAACAGTCCTTGAGTGTTAGTGCATATATTGAAGAAATGGCTGAGATGGATTTTAATATTTCCAGAGCACAGAGCAGAAGACAGACTCTGAATCACACAAATAAAGCTTGGAAACCCTTCTTTACAAGTGTTCTGGTGGATGATCCCAGAAGAGATGGAGGAGTGGGCTATTAGGGAAATGATCTGAACTGAAGCCTGGCATCAATTTTGAATTTACCCAAGTTCACATAACATTAGGTTGAAAGCTCAGTGAAAACACTGGTGAATTGAAGCAACAAAGAGCATAGAAGTTTACCATGAAATAAAGAATTTACGGCAGAAGGGGAAGTATAGATTTACATTGTTTTGGCCACAAGCATGTAGATAAATATTACTGTTTGGGGAATGTTCTTTGTAGTATGTGGTCAAGGAAATGCAGTTCCTCTACAATGGAGGATATATAACCATTTATGGCCAAAAAAAAAAAAAAAAACCCAAAACAAAACAAAAAACTGCTCTTCTTCTCCACTCTCCAAAACGTTTGCTTGCTCTGCCATTCTTCTTTTCAGTAAATATTCCATGCCAAGTGATTTCACTTTCCTTCCTGACATCATGATATTTTCAGGACATATCAACCTAGAGTCTAGAATCATATATTTTTCCTATCATTGTGCCTGGGATCAGGAGTCACAGCCTTTTTTTTTTTTAAGATTTTATTTATTTATTCAACAGAGAGAGAGACAGCCAGCGAGAGAGGGAACACAAGCAGGGGGAGTGTGAGAGG
Source organism: Ailuropoda melanoleuca (assembly GCF_002007445.2). Taxonomy (NCBI): domain Eukaryota; kingdom Metazoa; phylum Chordata; class Mammalia; order Carnivora; family Ursidae; genus Ailuropoda; species Ailuropoda melanoleuca. The sequence goes on from NC_048223.1 coordinate 39,622,494, forward strand.
AAGAAGCAGGCTCATCGGAGGAGCCTGATGTGGGGCTCCATCCCATAACGCCGGGATCACGCCCTGAGCCGAAGGCAGACGCTTAACCGCCGTGCCACCCAGGCACCCCAGGAGTCACAGACTTTAATGTTAGACCACAGGGCACCTTGTTTTACTGAAGAGCATCTTCCAGAATACTTACAACAGCTTGCCGTGTGTGTGTGTGTGTGTGTGTGTGTGTGTGTGTGTGTGTGAGATTTATTTTTGTCTGGCTCCCCTGTGATAGTAAGGTCCTGGAGAACATATGCATGTCCTATTTGCCTTTTAATCACCAGCATCACCAACCAAAGTGCTTTTCACATTATTGCCGTTAATAAAGGTATATATTGGACTGAAACACAAAGATGAGTGTTTATTAATAAGAAAAAAGGAGAAAGCGTTTTTAGATTTAAATTCTAAAAAACTCTTTAAAGGGATAAGATGGTAAAAGAGGAAAGAGTCTATATGCATCATTAAAAATTTAAGTTCATATTCTAGGTAATCCAGATCACTAAGGGGGATAGACCAAAAAGTCTGTAATATCTCCATTATTTACTATATTTAAACAATGAGCTACCCTTAATGAAGGAAAGTCAAATAACCTAATTATTAATATATACAATCAGGGGAAGGCAAGAAGGAAATTAAAAAGAAAATAAGAGGAAAGTATAACAAGTTGCAAGTGTTTCTACAGAGACATGAAAACTCTAAGATCTGCAATTATCTTCAGCATTTAATAATGGGAGGGGATATTTTTATTCATGCCTGTATTGAATAAATTTGTATTGAATGCTTTTGATGCAATGGGATAACTTACAGAGATTCTCCTAGCAGAACTCACAGTCCAGCAGAAGCATGGAAATGGTAAACAGCAAATTTAATGGCACGCAATCAGCACCATCGCAAACAGCTGACTTACTAGAGAGAGAGTCCTAAATAAGATGTGAAAAAGAACATGTCATCCAGGTGAAGGACAGGGACCAAGGACAACAGGGAGAGGAGAGATGGTGACACATGATATAAATATTTGAATTAATTCATTACTTCATTGTGAGTTTAGATGATTGTACCTTTTCTGAAAGAATTAGTTTCCATAAACTGGGGATAATATGCAAAGTCTCCTTGGAAAGAGTCTGATGCTTTGCTTGGGCTTCAAGGACTCCTGTCTATAAGCAGGCTTTTGCAAAGCATGTACATTTTCTGTCCTTCTGTGCCTTTGCACATGGTCTTTGTTTCCTATTTCCCAGGTGCACAATACTGTTGAGGGCAAGTTCTGTTTGTAACAATCACTTAGAATATGCTTAAGAGTATAGGCTTTGAAGATAGGCTTCAGACCGACTTCTGCTACCAATATGCGAAATTGAACAGTGATCTATGCTTTAATTTTTTTTATCAAAAAATGCAAAATATATGCATCATATAGTTGTTCTGGAGAAGATACTTGATGAACAGTTGTGAAAGTTAATTATTATGTGAACATTATTAATTTTGTTCAAGTCTTAAGGATATTCCTAGTTGATAAAAAAATTAAACCACAAGAATAACTAGATAAGGTTTTCTAAAAATATTGGGCATAAAGCTTCTATCCAAGTAAAATTACTGAAAATTTTATTTATTTTCATAACAAATTTAGCACTTTGATGAACAATTACCAATTTAAATGCTAAGTTAACTGAAATGCAATTAGGTCATGTTCTCCTCTTCTATAGAATCTGAAATCCCCTAGTTTTAAACCCTCTGGATAAGAAGAAGGTGCTTATCTCAACAACAATTGATATGGGTCTCCTTTGACAGGGCCCATAATGACCGCTTAAATTATGAACAGCAAAAGCATATATCATCACGTTACCCTTATGGTTATATTAGGAAATCAGAGAGAAGATTAAGAAATATGTGAAGGAATTTGGAAAACTAAAATTTAAATAATAGGTAAAATAGAAGTGGAGAGGCTGGGGCAATATGTCCAAGATAGGAAATCTCAAGAAATGGGTATCTACCAAATTCATAACCATGCTATTTATGTTCTCAGTGAGGTCAGAAAGGGTGAAATGATTTAGGAATTAGATATTGAAGGAAGAGAATTACTAATCAGAACAATTTTATTTGACTATATATTAAAAACCTACTGAGGGCTGGAGCTATGGAATGGAGGAGTAAGGAGCTCTGCAGAACCTCTCCCAAACAAAACAATTTATCTGGTGCAAATCATACAAAAAACAATTATTTAAAGTTTCTGAAAATTTTCCAAAAAGCACATATAAAATAGAAATATACTTATTCAACAAAATCTACTACATTTCATTAAAATAGCAGAAATAGGTATACCAAGTTGTGTCCCTTCATCACCCATCCCAGATTCATGTTATGGAAACTGGTGGGTACATCCAAGAAGATAGGGACTCCCAGCCTTGGGTTATATCCTTTCAACCCAGGAGATGCAGACCACTGGTTTTTCTCATCTCCCTCCACCCTTTACCCAGTCTAGTGTTGCAAAAGCTCTATTCTGGAGGGAATGGATAAAAGGACTGAGGCTTTTCCCCCACATCACAGCTGCTACTCATAGGGTGAAATATCTCCTGAGACATGACAGGCTGTGGATACTGAAGCTCCCCAGGTCCACTGTTCCCACTTCCAGCTCTGGTTTAGTGGCGTAAAGATTGTGCCCAAAGGTGAAAAGCAGGTCTTAAAGATGGGGAGCTCTGCAGCTTTACTGAGATGACTGACCACTTGGAACATCATTTAAAGAATTCCACGTTTAAACAATTGAAGCCTTGTCAAGCAATGGACATCTTGGTGGAGCAAAATCAACTATTCCAGAAATGACTCTGGGAACAACATATAAAACGGCAGAGAAGCTAGAAATTTAATAGAGAGAATCAGGAAAGGACATAAAGAAGAGGCCTCCCAAGATTACAGACAACCTCAGGGATTGGGGAGGTCATGCACTTGTGTGAGTCTTCATCTACTCAGGAACAATCAGAACGTGGAATGAAGTAGACTTGCAAGCATTCCCCAAGTCACACACAGATCCATCAACTAGGGTGAAGCCTCACTGACACAGAATATAGACATAACCTTTGACCAAACACTGGTTAAATAATAAATTGTTCTTATCCAGTGGAAATTTCTAGGAAGCCAGACTTTGAAAAAAATCATACTCATTCTCAACAGTCTGTAAGACTGTGTACACGCCCCATTCTGCTTTTCTAGAGCAATTAAAGAGGAAACTCCAAGCAACCATTCCCTGGTTGTACATGGGGCAGAAATGTAAATAAAATGGAATAACAGTCTCAAAGCCATGCTTATCCAACATTTAAAGATAAAAAATAAATAGCTAGGGGACACAAGGACAACCTTTCACTAACAACTGGTTTAGGCAACACATAGGTATCCAGCTTCAGTACATGGAGGAATAGAGGAATTACTAAAACAAGAAACAGAAAACAAAGAGCAGGGGCGCCTGAGTGGCACAGCGGTTAAGCGTCTGCCTTCGGCTCAGGGCGTGATCCCGGCGTTGTGGGATCGAGCCCCACATCAGGTTCCTCAGCTACGAGCCTGCTTCTTCCTCTCCCACTCCCTCCTGCTTGTGTTCCCTCTCTCGCTGGCTGTATCTCTCTCTGTCAAATAAATAAAATAAAATAAATCTTTAAAAAAAAAAAGAAAACAAAGAGCAAAATGGTAGATGCGAATATAACAAAATCAATCATAACATTAACTATGAATGAATTACTATTCAGCAACAAAAAGGAATTAAGTACTGATGCATGCCACAACATGATGAACCTTGAAAACATTATGCTAAGTGAAAGAAGCCAGTCACAAAAGATCACATAATTGAAAGATTCCATTTATACGAAATATCCAAAATAGGGAAATCCATGGAGACAAAAAGTATATTTGTGGTTGCTGAAGGGTAGGTGTGGAAAGGAAAGAAGGGACGAATGTGTAGCTGTCACTAATGGGTATGGCATTCCTTTGGGTTAAGTTCTAAACTTCGTTTTTGGTGATAGTTGCACAACATCTTGGGTATGCTAAAAAGCATTAACTTGTATACTTTAAATGAGTGAATTTTATGGTATGAGACTTATATCTTAACAAATATGTTTAAAAAAAGAAAAATGAATACCAAAATGACAAATGGAAAAACTGAAGAATAAAAGATGCATTGCTTTATCAACATTAGTAATCTCCATCCCATGTTTCTAAGCAAAGGAAACACTTTCCTCAAGCTTGTGTCTTTAGCTAAATGTTCTTTAACTATCGTTCATCTCATAAATCTAAAATCCCTTTTTAAGTCAAAAGAAAACTGGAGTAGCAATACTTGTATCAGATGAACTAGATTTTAAACCAAAGACTGTAACAAGAGATGAAGAAGGACACTATATCACAGTAAAGAGGTCTATACAATAAAAGATCTAACAATTGCAAATATTTATGCCCTCAATTTGAGAGTACCTGAATATATAAAATAATTACTAACAAACGTAAAGGAACTCATTGATAATGATATAATAATAGTATGGGACGTTAACACCCCACTTATAGTAATGGACAGATCATCTAAGCAGAAAATCAACAAGAAAACAATGGCTTTGAATGACACTGGACCAGATGGACTTCACAGATATATTCAGAACATTTCATCCCAAAGCAGCAGAAGACACTTTTTTTTTTTTCAAGTGCACAAGGATCATTCTCCAGAACACATACTGGGTCACAAATCAGACCTCAACAAGTACAAAAAGATTGAGATCATAAAATGCTTATTTTCTGGCAGCAAATGCTTTGAAACTTGAAATCAACCCCAAGAAAAATTTGGAAAAATCACAAATACAGGTAGGTTAAACAACATGCTACTAAAGAATGCATGGATCAACCAGGAAATCAAACAGGAAATTTAAAAAAATTCATGGAAACCAATGAAAATAAAAACATGACAGTCCCAAACCTCTTGGATATGGAAAAGGGTCTTAAGAGGGAAGTATATAACAATACAGGCCTACTCAAGAAGCAAGAAAAATCTCAACTAAACAACCTAACCTTAAACCTAAAGGAGTTAGAAAAAGAAGAACAAATGAAGCTTAAAGCCGTTAGAAGGGAAATATTTATTTAGAGCAGAAATAAATGATACAGAAACTAAAATATCAGTAGAACAGGTCAACAGCACCAGGAACTGGTTCTTTGGGGAAAAAAAATTAATAAAATTGATAACTGCCTCGCCAGATAAACCAAAAAGAAAAGAGAAAGGTCCCAAATAAATAAAATCACAAATGAGAGAGGAGCAATAACAACCAACACCACAGAAATAAAAGCAATTATAAGAGAATATTATGAAAAATTATATGCCAACAAATTGGACAATATGGAAGAAGTGGACAAATTCCTAGAAACATATAAACTACCAAAACTGAAACAGGAAGAAATAGAAAACTTGAACAGACTGATAACTAGCAAAGAAATTGAATCAGTAATCAAAAATCTCCCAATAAGCAAAAGTTCAGGACCAGATAGCCTCACGGGGGATTCTGCCAAACATTTAAAGAAGAGTTAATACCTATTTTTCTCACACTATTCCAAAAAATAGAAATGGAAGGAAAACCTCCAACCTAATTCTATGAGGCCAGCATTACCCTGATTCTAAAACCAGAAAGACTCCACTAAAAAGAGAACTACAGGCCAATATCCCTGATGAACCTGGATGCAAAAATTCTCAACAAAGTAGTAGCAAATTGAATCCAACAGTACATTAAAAGGATTATTTGCCATGATCAAGAGCGATTTATTCCTGGGCTGCAAGGATGGTTCAATATTCTCAAATCAATCAATGTGATACATCACATTAATAAAAGAAAGGAGAAGAACCATATGATCCTCTCACTAGATGCTGAAAAACCATTTGACAAAGTACAGCATCCTTTCATGATAAAAATCCTCAACAAAGTAGGGATAGAAGGAGTGTACCTCAACATAATAAAGACCATATGCAAAAAAATCCACAGCTAATATCAATCAATGGGGAAAAACTGAGAGTTTTTTCTCTAAGGTCAAGAACAAGACAGAGATGTCCACTCTCACTACTGTTATTTAACATAGTAGTGGAAATCCTAGCCTCAGCAATAAGACAACAAAAAGAAATAAATGGCATCCAAATAAGCAAGAAAGAAGTAAAACTTTAACTATTTGCCAATGACATGATACTGTATATAGAAAACCCAAATACTCCACAAAAAAAATTTGCTAGAACCGATACATGAACTCAGCAAAGTCACAGGATACAAAATCAACATACAGAAATCCGTTGCATTTCTATACACCAATAAGGAAGCATCAGAAATAGGAATCAGTGAACCAATCCCATTTACAATTGTATCAAAAATGTAAGATACCTAGGAACAAACCTAACCAAAGGGGTAAAAGATCTCTATTTTGAAAACTATTAAAAAACTGATGAAAGAAATTGATGATGACACAAAGAAATGGAAAAACATCCCATGCTCATGGATTGGAAAAACACATATTGTTAAAAAGTCTATATTACCTAAAGCAATCTACATATTTAATACAATCCCTATCCAAATACCACCATTTTTCACAGTGCTAGAAGAAACAATCTTAAAATTTGTATGGAACCACAAAAATCCTTGAATAGCCAAAGCAATCATGAAGAAGAAAAGCAAAGCTGGAGGCATCACAATTCCAGACTTCAAGCTATATTACAAAGCTGTAATCATCAAGACAGAATAGTACTGGCACAAAAACAGACACAGAGATCAATGGAACAGAACAGAAAACTCAGAAATAGACCCACAACTATATGGTTAACTAATCTTTGACAAAGCAGGAAAGAATATCCAGTGGAAAAAAGATAGTCTCTTCAACAAACGATGTTGGGAAAACTGGACAACAACATGCAAAAGAATAAAACTGCATCACTTCCTCATACCACACACAAAAGTAATTCAAAATGGATGAAAGACCTAAATGTGACACAGGAAACCATCAAAATCCTAGAGAAGAGCACAGGCAGTAATGTGTTTGACCTGGGCCACAGCAACTTCTTGCAAGATATGTCACCTGAGGCAAGGGAAATAAAAGCAAAATCAAACTATTGGGACTTCATAAAAATAAAAAGCTTCTCTATAGTGAAGAAAACAATAAACAAAACTAAAAGGCAACCTACAGAATGGGAAAAGATATTTGCAAATGCTATATCTGATAAAGGGTTAATATCCAAAATCTATAAAGAACTTATCACTCAACACCTAAAAAACAAATAATTCAGTTAAAAATGGTCAGAAGACATAAATAAACATATCTTCAAAGAAGACATATAGATGGCTAGCAGACATATGAAAAGATGCTCAACATCACTCATCATCAGGGAAATACAAATCAAAACTACAGTGAGATATCACCTCACACTAGTCAAAATGGTTAAAATTAACAACACAGGAAACAACAGGCTTTGGCAAGGATGCTGACAAAGGCCAACCCTCTTACACTGTTGATGGGAGTGCAAACTGGTGTAGCCACTTTAGAAAATAGAATGGAGATTCCTCAAAAAGTTAAAAACAGAACTACCCTACAATTCAGCAATTGCACTACTAGGTATTTACCAAACAATACAAAAACACTGATTCAAAGGGATACATGCTCTATGTATGTATTATGGCAGTATTATGGCCGATGTTTATGGCAGTATTATCAACAATAATCAAGTTATGGAAAGAGCCCAAATGTCCACCAACTGATGAATGGATAAAGAAGAGTGGCATATATATATATATTGCTCAGCCATAAAAAGAATGAAATCTTGCTATTTGCAACAATGTGGATGGAGCTAGAGAGTATCATGTTAAGCAAAATAAGTCAGTCAGAAAAAGACATATGATTTCACTCATATGTGGAATTAAAAAATAAAACAGAACGCATGGGGAAAAAGACAGGCAAATCAGGAAACAAACTCTTAACTATAGGAGACAAACTGAGGGTTACTGGTGGGGAGGTGGGCAGAGGGATGCATTAAATGGGTGATGGGTTAAGGAGGGCACTTGTAGTGATAAGCACTGAGTGTTGTATGTAGGTGATGAATCACTAAATTCTACACTAGAAGCTGATAATACATTGTATGTTAACTTAATGGAATTTAAAAAAAAACTTGAGAAAAAAAAGAAAGTAGAAAAAAAAATAAAGTCTCCTTTTAAATGTCACTCATTTCCCCCAATAATTGGAATTCATTTATTACTCTGTTATCTCTATTCTTTCTGTACTTCATAAAATATAAACGGTAGAATTTATCCTTTTGCTTTTAAGAAGGTTGTTTATATGTGATACACACACGCGGTGGAATGTTATTCAGCCTTAAAAAGGAAGGACATTCTGCAATATACAACACGGATGAACCTTAAAGACATTTAACCAGATATAAAAGGACAAATGCTGTACGATTCCATTTATATGAGGTACTTGGACTAGTCAAACTCGGAGACAAAAACTGGATGATGGTGATGGTTGCACAATAACATAAATGTACTTAAGGTCACTGAATTGTACATGTAAAGATGTTTAGAATGCTAGATTTCAGGGTGCCTGGGTGGCACAGCGGTTAAGCGTCTGCCTTCGGCTCAGGGCGTGATCCCGGCATTATGGGATCGAGCCCCACATCAGGCTCCTCCGCTATGAGCCTGCTTCTTCCTCTCCCACTCCCCCTGCTTGTGTTCCCTCTCTTGCTGGCTGTCTCTATCTCTGTCAAATAAATAAATAAAATCTTTAAAAAAATATATCAAAAAAAAAAAGAAGAAGGTTGTTTATATATCCATCCTCTCTGCTAGTATGTGAGTTCCCTCAAAGTTGGCGTAATACCTTAAAGTTTTTGTGTTTCTTTTTCCCTTAATGCCTAATATAATGCTAAGCCCTTAAATAATGTTTATTGAAGAAAAGGTAAGTATAAGGATGTTGAATTATCTGCTTGGGAAGAAGTCTGACATTTCCACGTGTTACTATAACATAAGTTTTAAGTTTTTGATAAGCAGGTGGAAGAGTAATTTCAAAATAATTTTGCTCAAAAAGTATGGAAAATAGAAGTCCCAATGACATCTTCTATTTAATTCTTGCTTTATTAAAAGTTATGCAATAAAAAAGATAGATAAAAGACTTCATCTAAAATAAAAACTTTCATGCATCAAAATACATTATTAAGCACATTTGAAGACAATCTATAGAATAGGAGAAAATATTTGGAAATCATATATCCGATAAGGGGCTAATATCCAGAGTATTTCAAGAACGCCTACAACTCAACAATAAAAAGACAACCCAATTTAAAAATGGCAAAAGAACTTGAAGAGATATTTCTCCAAGGAAGATATATAAATGACCAATAAGCATAGGAGAAGATCTTCAACATTGCTAATTGCTAGAGAAAGACAAATTTTAAAAAATCCTACAATATGATACCTCTTCACATCTACTGGGATGGTCATAATTAAGAAGAAAATAATGAGCGGTAGCAAGGCTATAGAGAAATTGGAACCTTCATGCGTTGCTGATGGCAGTGCAAAAGGGTGCAGCCACTATGGAAAAGAGTTGGCAGTTCCTCCAAAAGCTAAACATAGAATTCCCATACGACTTGGCAATTCATTCCTAGGTATATACCCAAAGGAACTGAAAGCAGGACTGCAATAAATACCTGTATAGCAAGGTTCATCACTTTATTAGTCACAATAGCCCAAAGGTAGATACAACCCAAATGACAATATGCACAATGTACATACAATGTAATATCGTTCAGTCATAACAAGGAATGACAATATGCACAATGTACATACAATGTAATATCGTTCAGTCATAACAAGGAATGAAGTAGCAGAACAAACTACGACATGGATAAACCTTGAAGACATTGTAGTAAGCCGTACACAAAAGAACAAATATACGATTTCTCCTATATGAAATAATTAAAATACGCAAGTTCAAGGAGACAGAAAGCAGATTAGACCCCACCCCAGGGAGCTGGAGAGAGGGAGAAATGGAGAGACTATTGCTTAAGGAGTATAGAGCTTCTGTTTAGCATGATGGAAACAGGAGTCATGGTTGCATAACATTGTAAATACAATTAATGCCAATGAATTATATACTTAAAAATGGTAACAATGACAAATTTTGTTGCATGCATTTTACTACAACTTAAGTAAATTAATCATGTAATATACCAAAGATAATTGAATTGTATTCCTTTAAATAGGGGAATTATATGGCATGTGAATTGTATCTCAATAAAGATGTTTTAAAAAATGTTATTTAAGAGCAGCCAAGGAACTGTATATACCCTGAGGGCCTTTTTACGAAGATGGGAAATACTCGAGTTGAATTTGAAGGACAGAGTTGCTATCTCTGAAAATGAATCCTAGACGGTGCTATCTTCTTCATGGTAACTATTTCCACTTACTGCGTGGACCATCGCGTCTAGTGAAGAACTGCACCTGGATGTGGACATATGCCCCTGACTTTCTCCCCTGTATGTGTTTGGCGCTTAGTCTGTGTCTCTCACTAGATTGTTCGCTATTCTGGGGGCAGTTCTTTGTGCCTAGAGTTAAGGAATTCAGAACACATGTAAATGGTTGGATTCAGACTTTTGCTTCTTCTAGTTCAGACTAAGGATTCCATTTTGTGCCTTGTAAATGACAAGATGCCTTTCTTGGTTTCTTCATGGCCCAATGAAATGAAAGAAAAGTCCAGTACTAGTTAGCCTTGCCTTGAAGCAGGTTTGATAATATAAAAAAGCCATTAATCAACTCTGAAATTATTAAATGCAAAAATCATGCTAAGAGACACCAGTGTACTTACTAATTACAATAGTTCTTCTCATAAATATTTACCAGTGGAGGAGGAAGTATTAGAAAAATGAGGACATGTGGAGTGGAGGTGTTACTGCCTATCAGAGCTTCCACAATCTGTTAAATCTCTAGGTAGGTAGAGATCTCTTTTGCCTGGCATACCTCCTGGTCTCACTGTCACATGAATGAAATCTATCCACATAATGTGTCCATAGACTATATTTATGACATAGTTTTGTCCCCTAGTAATTCAAATGAAATGATCCTCCTTACAGGGTCTCAGAAAAGGGAATAAATAATTATTTAAAGAATCCAAAAGATTCTTTTTGCATTGTTGGCAAAAAGAAAACTAAAGCTTTTGTTATAAGTCTTCAGCATATATCAACACATATCTAATCCATATAGGGTTATTAGCAAGCACATAAAATAATGCTAATGAATGATTTTTAATTTTGGCATTATATAACATGCCTGGAATTAAACCCAAAAAGTGTGTAAATATAAGGCATGGATCTTCAAATATTCATTTCATAGCATCAGGCTGCACATGTACTGATTATTATTCATACAGTTTCCCCGACAGCACAGTGTTGAGATGTGGGCACGTCACACAGAGAACACAGCAGCATGGTTGCTCCCAGACACAGTCCAGGTGGAGAAACAGTTCTTCACAGATGTGGCTCCCCCCAACAGTCATGGTCGGGGTGGATAAACCACAAAAAGGAAACTGTGAACCTCTTTCAGGTGGGGCAGGGTAGGGTGATATAGTGTGCAGAGAGGACTTGAGGGAGGAGAGGAACATAACCAGATGGCAAAAAGACTGATACTGAAGCAGGCCTACTTGCAGCCATAGACAAAAACTGTAACTGAATGTAACAGTGCCAGCTGTGGCAAACTGGCTCAGAAACATTGTCAGGGGAGCCTTGATCAGGCCATATCTGGTGTTGCAGTAGCAGCTTTAAAAAGATGTATCTTCTGTATTGCAGGAATGGTAAGGGGGCAATGGAAGTCTACTAAATATGGAATTCATATCTTAGGTCACCTTATGCTTGAGGAATTTACTCAAGATAATTGCCTGAGACCTGTGTTATCATTTTGTAAGGGAAAATGCTTTCTTTAACATGAAGTTAGATTGGTTGCTCTCGACTGTGGGTGATTTTGCACCCCCACTCCTGGCCCCACCAGAAAATACGTGGCAATGTCTGGAAACTTTTCTGATGTCTGTTGGAGGGGTGTTGTTTACCACTGGCATCCACTGGGTAGAGTTCAGGGATGCCGCTAAATGCCCTATTACACACAGGTCATCCTCTTAAAACAACTACCTAGCCCAAAATGTCATTAGTGCTAAAGTTGAAAAGTCCTGGTTTAAGGTCATGGGCCAGAATATTTAAAAATAACCTTGTCTTCAAATTACATGCAGAAAGAGTCGAAGAAATGGGTGACTAAGGCAAGAACTCACAACTGGTTATTGACAACACTGAAATTAAAGACTAAATTCCTACATCCTCCCGGATTAGCAGATGACAGTTCCCAGATGAAAGAAGTCACAGAATGGCTAATTTTGATGATGTTGAATATCCAGGATCAAAAGAACCAGAACATGAAACTTTAGTATAATGGGAGCAAGTGGAGGGACATCTGAATTAGGAATCAACATACCTAGTATTCCTGGGAAAATCAAATATGCACAGCCTGCTCTAAACTGTACAGCAAGACCTAATCATCATTTACCATCAGCAGGCCCCACCCAGTGAGATCAGACCTAAATGGGAATCCAGGTGACTGACTCCTACCAATGTGAAAAGAGAAGTATAGGGCTCAAGACCAACTCAAGACTGACTCTAAGCAATGCTGAGAACAAATTTGCCAAATGTCTCAGTTTTGCCACTGGTTTATCCCTTGAAAATTGTTGTATAAACAATTGCCTTGTTCAAATGAAACAATTCTTTATTGAATCTGAAGGGAAACATAATCTTGCTATTTAGAGGTAGGAAGAATTTAATTTTTTTTTCCTTCTCATCTTTGGATCAAATTTCTTTGCCATGAAAAAAAATACTGATGTGTGCCCCTCTGGATTAAAAAAAAATTATCACAATTTATATTGAATTACTTCTATCTTCTTTCAAGTAATATAAAAGCAGACCCCTGTGGCGCCTGGGTGGCACAGCGGTTGGGTGTCTGCCTTCGGCTCAGGGCGTGATCCTGGCGTTACGGGACCGAGCCCCACATCAGGCTCCTCCGCTATGAGCCTGCTTCTTCCTCTCCCACTCCCCTGCTGTGTTCCCTCTCTCGCTGGCTGTCTCATCTCTGTCAAATAAATAAATAAAATCTTAAAAAAAAAAAAAAGCAGACCCCTGCCTTTACAACATTTACAGAGCTGTTCTAGTAGTTTAGTTCTTAGGATCTCACTTGGTCTTGTCACTTCTTCCCAGCTAGTACTGCTACTAAACTTATCTCCCCCTTCAGTAAGTTTAAATTCTATTAAATTTGATCTTTTCAATTAGTTCCACTCGTAAACTCACAGAAGCATTCCCCAAGGAAAGCATGAAACGAAAAGTTTCTGGTAAGAAAATTAAAAAAAAATTTTTTTAAAGCCAAGTGGAAAAGAATTTGATACCTTGGAACAAACAACATATTTTGTGATGACTTTTCTCCCATGAATGTCTGAATTCAAAAGGTAAGATTGTGATTCAGGATGAGTGTCTATCTAATAACGGTGTCAGTGGGGCAGAACAATACCACTGGAGACCACCTCAATGATAAACTCGAGCAAAGATGGAAAAATGTAGGCTTCTTTATGTTATTAAAAGATTCCAAATAAAAGAACTTTGATCATTTTCTGATATCCAGATACTTTTCATTTTCAATGATCTTATTACTTTTTGTCTCAACAGAAATAATTCTTCCCCATCTTTAATGTTTACCCCTTTGAAATACATCTTTACAGTCCTGACCCTCCATTAGACATTGCCTAACAGAATGATAAACTGCATGTCCTCCTTTAATCTCGCCCTGTAGATCAGTCCCTTCAGCCTTTGAATTATTTTCTTAATCTTCTGAGGACTCAGTGGAAAAGGCTTCATTTCTCCAGTAGTCTGCTCCAGGTTCCCTGGAAAATACAAACCTCCAGCATAGTGCCTGATCTGGAAGGGTTCCAATAAGAAATAATACTTCAAACGTATATGATATTGTCTGATCAAAATTCCCTATCATACATATATTCCTTTGATACCATTATCAATCCTGTAAGACAGGTTGACCAAGAATTAATACCTTCTTTTATCAACAGCAAAGCAAGACCCTGGGAGTCTGTGACTTGTCCAAGACACAGAGTTACTCAAATCAAGTATTTTGACTGAAAGTCCAGTGAATCTTTTCTCTTTAAGTTGAGTCTAGCCTCTTGAATACATCCTTCTGTTTGTCACATTGACTTCCAGTTGGTAGATGTTCAATCCAACAGTAAGCAGTTATTGCTACTTAGTAGGCACATTTCCAACTGTTCCAAGTCTCAATGGGATTAGCACACACAGATACATGTAGACTCAAGACTAGACATTGTATTTCTCAGGTAAAAATAAATGGACATGTATGTTACTATCTCCAGAATTCCACCTTACCACACATAGTTTCTTCATATTCCTATTTTCAGTCCTTAATCTTATGTTAGCTTATATATCTAAAGAGAGACCCCCTATGGATTTTATTACCACAGTCTTTGAGTTCATTTATTTAGAGTATGCCTCCAAATTGTTAACATCAAATATTTTTAAAATCATCATTCTTATGGTCCACGATACAGGTTTTGCACTAGAGTTATGTTACTGGGATCCTAAAGTGTCATGGTGGGAACTGGATAAACCTATGCCTCTTCATATTTCACACTTTGCCTATAACTAGTTTTGGAAGACATTTCCTTAGGCTCTTTTCTTCCATCTCAGAGATTAATTTGAAGTACATGAAACTTAACCATATTTACTCTCCTGGTTTATTCACACATCCATCCATTGATAGGACACTATGAATCCCTTTTAAATCAGACATGTAAATAAGGGTCAATGCCTTGGGGTGACCCTACATGATAAGTCAAGATTGGAAACCGTCTTTCCTTATGATGGCCAGTGAGTGTCCTGTCCTAGTCTGAGTCTCAGAAAGCAAAGCCAAAGAAAAAAGTACACCAGCAGGTAGGTAGTTTATTTTAGGAAGTAATCCAAGAGTACAGGAATGAGGAAAAGGCAAGAACAAAAGAGGAAGTGAGAGAAAGAAACTCTAAGGGCCTATTATTGAGTTTGTCACTACTCTGGTAACTGGGACTCAGTCCTGCTATATTCTTCTAAATGGTCTTGTATAGTTTGTTCCAAAATTTTCTGCCCTAGAAATAGAGCAGTTTTCTGCTAGTTCCCATGCCCCATTGGTCAGAGTTGCCACAAGGGTGTTAAATCCCTCACATTCCATATTTGTGTATAAGTGAGTGTGAGGGGTTCCTGTAGATCTCTATGATCTTTGCAAATACCTATGGAAGAAATGTATACTCTTGGATAGCTGAGACAAACTGTTGTCAATTTATCCCTGTGTCTAGGTATCTACTGAAGCAATGGGTGGAATGAAGGTGGGTAGAAAAATGTGAGATGTGGTAATGGATATTTTATCAAATAATACAGAAGCCTAAAATAGAGATGCTTCCCCAGCTGGATGAGAGCTTAGTGTTACCTTATGGAGGGAAATCAAATATTAACTGTGTAGTCAAAAGATATTACTTCCATGATTCCTTGAACTCTTGAATTTATAACTAAAAACACACATCACCATCTGTCTTATGATATTTTAAATGGGTACAAGGGCCTAACATGCAGTAGGCATTTGGTAAATACCAAGTTTTTTTATCTTTCGACATTGAGGTTATTAATTCTGAGGATAACTTTTGGTAGCAGGACCTCACATTAATCTTCAGATTTAATCCAGAGTTATACAAGGAATGACCAATATAACACATATATGAAATTCTTTCCAAGGTAGCTAGAGAGTTGAAGAGCTGGAAAGGAATGTGGAGATCCCCTGGTCTGGAGATGGAATTTGAATGTGGAGATCCCCTGGCGATTCATGGTCCTACTATTTTCTCTCTTCTCTACCATCGTTGAACTGAAGGTAAGGCTGGACAAAATCTAGCCGTTATCATTTATTAACCATCGGCTTGGAATATGCTATCCTTCTTACCTTTGTCTGATAGTTTTTGGTTTAGGAACATGTGCTAGTGGCAGCAAGGCAATCTGGGCAGATCGTGTAAGTGACATTTGGAGTCATTGATTGAAATATTTTCCCATCGTAAGGCCATATATCCATGTTGAGGCCATGACAAATTGACCAAATCAGTAAGCAAGGCAAATAATGTAGGTAAATGACATCACGGAGGCAATATTTCCAGATAATATACTAACTCATCAAGTGATGTGACTGATTTTTTGGTTTTCTGTACACATGGCGTCTTGCTTGTATCTTCACCATTGCAATAATGAAAAATCCATTTCTTTTTTGGAAGCCTATTACTACTTGAATATAAAAATCAATCATTCACTGTTAGAAAACCTGGATTTTTGTCCTGCAAAAATTCTAAACATTGTTTAGTCAATAAACCTTTCTTTGATTCAGTTTCCTCATCTGTGTCATAAGGACAATAAGTCTATCATTACTAAATTGTTATCTCTCTGCATTAATGTCAGGATTAAGTGGTTAAAGAAAAACATGTTTTGTAAACAGGTAAATAAATGCCTTTAACAAGCATTTTGTTTTCCCATACATAATTGTTAATGTGTGTGTTTTAATTCCCAATTGGACTTTTGAAGAGTTGAACTATGTCTTACTTATCTTTGAATTTCCATTGCCTAATTTGGCTATTTCAATTTAAAAAATTCTGCTAAGTAATTGAAAGCATTTTTAATTTCATACACTTTTTAAAGTTCCTGATGCCCTGTAGGATCATGGTGAGTGTGCTGATTCCCACTTTTTTTTTTTTTTTAACACCTGTGGGAAACAATGCCATTTAGGAGAAATGCATCATCTATGATCACAACATGGAAATACTGCAGCTGCATTCACCACCTGTGTTTATTTTTTTCTAAGTAACATTTAACTTTCCTTATTTACAAAAATGGCATAATTGACTTCCTATGATTTTTAAATGAATTTTTTAAGTTAATAAGCAATTTCTCTTAGGTTTCAATCCACACTGCTAGAACTGCATACACTTTTCATGCCATAAATATTTCCCCCTTACCACTAGATATTGGTATGAACATGTGCTTTTCCCTGTTACTTCAAATGCAATATTCTGTGTTAAAATGAGATAAAAATAAAAAATTTTCAGCTTTTTTGTGTTGATTTTGCCTCCTAGTTTATCCTATTTATGTCTCTTCCCCTGCTCATACCCTTGGCACATATGACTATCCCTTATCTTGTTATAGGAAGATATATCTTATCTTCTTTGTCTGGTCAATTCTCATCATGTTGCCTAGAAACATCACTATCATACTTTGTTTCTTTTTACTCATCATAGATTTTACCAAATGGAAGTAATTAGTATAGTTTTATTATTTATTGACATATCCTTATCTACTCTAGTCTATGACTTCTTGAAACATAGGCACTAGGTTTTTGGACATTTTTCCACCTCTTTGTCATAGCATCTCAGTGAAAATAGAGTTTTGATATAATAGATAATCAATTTTGGTTGAACAAATAAATCAGTTCATCATACGGCTGATGTCTCTTAACCTTGATCCATTGTTTGGGAAGACAGAAACTGTCAAGTCTTCTCACTGGTCTTAGCTATGACATTCCCTTCTCCAAATATGCTGGTAGAACCCTGCCAGCTTAATATCTTCCTGGACCATGCCCAAGACCTAGGAGGAGCAATTTCAAATTATTCAGAGTGGTGAACTTCATCATTCGTCATACCTCCCTCCCTTTCCTCACCCTAATTTTCCAGTTAGATTCATGGTTAAATAGGTTCCTGGATCTTCCACTGATGACTAAGTGGAAAACTCTTCTGGGGCCTTCCACAGAAACAGGCTTCCTGATGGTACACTCTGCCGTTATATCAACACCCAGAGTCGGAACACATGCATTACACAAGCATGATACTCTGTAGTCATCTCCCTACTCTGCTAGCATCAAATTTGCCATTGCTTGTGCTTTGGGAATGGATGCTGCTATGGAAATGAATGGCACTTCCATCTCTTTTTCTTTTTGTAGCCTCTATATTAAACCTTATAATGTTTATCAAGCCTGGCTAATGACAAGTGCCAATATTATTACTGAAAATCTTCCTGCTGGGTTCTTGGTAGCACCTAGAGTTTTCAGGCTCTTGTGGACTACAAATTATCTTTCAGTAACATGGACCCATGCTATACCAATAAGTCTAAGCACCAGGAGGATGCCAGATTACCTCCTTTGAGCAAGAGCCTGGTGATGCACCATGAGGACTGCAGGGGGCCTATGCTCAGAAGAGCTAGGTTTAAGAGCTGGCATTGGCATTTATCAGCAGAGTGAACATGAGCAGTTTCCTAGTGTCTCTGTCTGTGAGTTTCTGTTTGCATTCTGTGTGATGCCTATGTGTCTCAGAAAGCTGAGGACGTATACTGTGTTTGAAAGTGTATGGTGGCACAGATTGTTTGTCTTCTCTTGAGATTCTACAGGAACCATAAATCACAGTCCCCCTGCATCCCTGTTCTCTGGCCTCAGAGGAGGGTAGATGGACCAGGTTTAGCCAATTAGACTGTCCCAGTTTGTTTCTCAGTGATGTGTTCAGGAATGAGGAACTCACTAGAGCTTTCTTCTGCAACTGCTTGTGAATTCCAGTGTTCTATTTCTTCATCACTTAACATGGCAACCACTAGCCAAATGTGGCTATTAAACAGTTGCAATGTGACATGTGACTAGTGCAACTGAGGTACTGAATCTTAAATTCAGTGAAAATTAATAAAACCACATGGGTCTAGTGGCTACCATATTGGGCAGTGCAAGTCTACACTTTCCCATTTGTTATTTTGCATATTTTGTTATTTGTTCCTTGTTGCCTTCCTAGAATTTTTTTAAAGCTTTTTTTTTTCTTCTCCCTCTATGCCCTGTTTAGATAGCATTCAAAATATCTGCTCTTTGAAGGTTTTAATAATTCAACTGCAAAAATACCTTGCCCTGGCACTATTTTTAACTTCCTTAATATATTCTATAATTATTGATCTAGTTATATTTTCTTTTTCTTCTTGAGTCATTTTTTGTCACTGACGTTTTCTGAGAAACCATCTATTTTGTATAGACTTTGCATGACTTGGAGAATACTTCTCACTACTTATTTCAAATCCATATGTCTGTAATTATTTCTGAATTCTCAGTTCTGATTCTATAAACTTTTATCTTTCTTTTTATTTATCTAGTGACTTGTTTTCTTCTTTGTTTTCCTAAGAATTCACTGCATTTTTAAATCACTTGGCTTGTTACTATCTTATAATTATCTTACTTATAAACAAATGAGTGTTTGTTTTTATATTTGCAAATTCCTTCCTCCTGGGTTTTTTTCTTTTTCCTTTTTTTTTTCAATTTAAACAAATTAAATTTACTATTTTACACATTTTTATTCTTTCTTCTTCAATTAGGTGAATGTTTGAGGCAAAAAAATTCCCTTTTACACTGGCTTGACTTTCACTCTGTGGGTTTAGATATATTTCACTTATATTAAAAAATAAATTGTATGAGAAGGAGAGAGATGAAAAGGCTGAGCATGGAGGAATTTTAGGGCCATGAAAATACTTTGTATAGCATTATAATGATGGAGATTTATCCAAACCTATAAGCTGTACAACACTGAGAGCATATCCTAAGGAAGACTATGGATTTGGGGTGATTATGTTCTATCAGTGTAGGTTCATCCTTGGTAAAAATGTAGCATTTTAGTGAGTCAGAGGTGGATAATGGGGGAGGTTATGCATATGTGGGGGAAGAGGTGAATGAGAAATCTCTACACCTTTCTCTCATTTTTATTGTAAACCTAAAATTGCTCTAATAAATAAAATCTTTAAAGATGTAATAAATAAATGATAAAACAGTTCTTGTTTAACTCAATAATTCTTTGAGAGAGGTATTTTTAAATTGCATAGAGTTTAATTTGTTACTACTTTTTCCTACAACTTTTCAAAAGATTGTAATATACGCTTTCAGATTTTGGAATTTGTTGTGATTTTTTGTGGCTTAATATATAGCTATTTTAAATTATTTTAAGAATGCTTTAAAAGAGCACATGTTTTATTTAAAGAATTATTAATCAAAGCCTCTATAGGCTTACTTATTTTAATTTTTTATCTACTATTGGCTGAAAGAATTATTGAACTTTTAGTTCTCCTTTAATTTCATCCAGTTTTGAATCTTTATTTTTGATGCCAAATTGTTTGGTGTATAAAAAGATTCATAGCTGTTACATATTTCTGTAGATTGCATGTATTATAATTATAAGGCACACACCACATTTGTCTCATACAGTGCATTTGGCCTTTAATTAAATTCTCATGTGATGTTAATGTCAGGACCCCTGCTTAATATTTGTTTGCATCTGCCTGTGTGTCTTTGCCAATTCTTATTATTTTCAATAACAATGTTTCACTTTCTTTTACATGTGTCTCTTTTGTGAAACAAGAATAACTTTCCAAAAGAATATTTTTCCCATTTACTTTGCCAAATTTTCCAGTTTACTTTTATCATTGTTAGAATTAACTTTATTTCCTTTGTATCTATTTTTTGTTATATGTGTCATATTTTCTATATGGCTTTTGCTTTCCTTTTTATTTTCTCTTTAGTTACTTGAAATGTATACAGCCTAAAATTTAATTTATTACTGCTTGCCTTTATATTTTCTAATTAGAGACTAAAATCTTGATTTGTTAATTGATCAATTTTTAATATAATAATTTCCTACTATGACAGGTGATGAAATTAGTATGGTTAAATTTGTTTAACATCCAAGTTTTTTCTTCTTCTTTCTCTCTCTCTCTCTTTTTTTTTTTTGAGAGAGAGAGAGAGAGAGGGAGGGAGGGAGGGAGGGACAAATGAAGAGAGAGAATCTCAAGCAGGGTCCATGCCCAGTCCAGAGCCCCACAAGGGGCTTGATCTCATGACCCTGAGATCACAAACTGAGCTGAAATCAAGAGTCAGATGCTTAACTGACTTTGCCACCCAGGCACCCCACATCTTATTGTCTTCTATTTACATTGCTAGTACTCTATATTTTCTTACACACCCACATTTTTAAAATTTTTATTATGTTACTAGCTTTTCTTTAAATATTTCTGATGCATCATGTTTCTTCATAATTAACAAATTTTATCTTCAATAAAAAAATTAGATCATAAACTTACCATTCTTCATTCAGGCATCTATCCATTCAGGGCATATTTATTGTGTAGCCTCTCTCTGTCAGGCCCTACTGTCAGTGCTGGGGCACGATAGTGCAGGGCAGTAAGGCAGAGAAGACGTCAGTCATGGAGCTTACATTTGGGCAGAGGAAAAACGAGCAATGACAAAATAAACAAAGGACATGTCTGCTACTAATACGTCATTTTACATAATAAGTAACACATGGGGGAAATACTAGTCAGCCATGCCCCTTTAGATGAGTTGTTAAGGAAGGCTGTTTTGGATTGGACAGAATTCTAAGACCCAACTGATGAAAGAGCAGTTTAGTCAGTCACACAAAATAGGAGGAATGGACATTTTAAAGGGAAAACTAGCGTGGTATTTTACTGGTTGTACAAATAATTTATTTAGGGATTGTGCATTTGTCTTTTTCCATTTCATTCTCTCACTTATGTTCCATGTATTTTGAATGTTGTTATGTGTGTACACTTTTGGGTAGATACATCGTCTTGACAAATTGATTTTCTTAGTGTTATAAAGTTCACCTTGTTTTCTCTGGTAATACTTAGTGTCTAGACTTTTACCTTGATTAATGTTAAGAACAACAAATGGTTTTTCATGCTTCTAAAAAATACATTCTTTTCCATCTTTTTACTTTTCAACTATGTGAGTCATTGAGGTGTGTATTCTATAACAAACCATGTTGACTTTTTTCTTTTTAATCCTGTGTAACAATCTTTGCATTTATTTGGAGTATTTAGCTCATTTACATTTAATATATGATGTTTTTGTGACTTAATGTATCATCTTGAATTTTTTTTCCACTGGACCATTCTGTTTCCTGCTCCTTTTTCATTATTTTATTCCTATTTTTGGCTTAAACGTACTACTTTCAACATTTTATTTTAATACTTCCATTGACTTTTTTTTAGTTGTTTTTGATCCTGTGTGGGGTGTGTGTGTGTGTGTGTGTGTGTGTGTGTGTGTGTTTTAGGTATCTTACCTGGGGACTACAATATGTAACCTAATGTACCATTGTTCACTTAGAATTATATTGTACCATTCTGTGTAAAGTGTAAGAAAGATTCAATGGTATAATTCTATCCCTCTACCACTGTTTTTTGTGGTAATGTTGCCATGAGTCTTTAATTTATATGTTGTTTATAACAACTTACAAAATTATTAATTTTTATTTAAAATTTTCAATTGTCATATATAGAAATCAAAAGAAAGAACAAGGTATAATATCTTAAATTTACTTGTATATTTGTCATGTTCTTTATTTCTCATTTCTTTCTGTATACCCAAGTTTCCTTATGGTGAATTTCCTCTCTCAGAAAAACTTTCCTTAGCATTTATTGTAGAGCAGATCAGCAGTCAATAAATTCTCTCAGCATTTGCTTATCTTAAAAATGTCTATATTTAATCTTATTTTTTAAAGGATATTTTCATTGCATAAGGAATTCTGGGTTGCTTTTTGTTTAATTTTCAATTTTACCTCTTATTCTATCGTGTTCTTGCCTCTACTGTTTCTGATAAAAAGTGAACCATTAATCCTATCTTTGTTCCTTTCTATGAAACGTGTTTTTTTCTTGGTTTGTTTTTAAGATTTCTTCTTTGTGCTTGGTTTTTGTCATTTTTATGTATAGATGTAGTTTTGGTTGCCTCTGTAAGTTTATGTTTTTTTTTTTTTTTAAAGATTTTATTTGACAGAGAGAGAGACAGCCAGCGAGAGAGGGAACACAAGCAGGGGGAGTGGGAGAGGAAAGAAGCAGGCTCATAGCGGAGGAGCCTGATGTGGGGCGATCCCGTAATGCCGGGATCACGCCCTGAGCCGAAGGCAGACGCTTAACCGCTGTGCCACCCAGGCGCCCCTGTAAGTTTATGTTTTTAATCAAATTTGGGAATTCCTTAAATTTAATTTTTTTTTACTTTTTTTCCTCTTTTGTTAACTCCCTTCTCTTTCCACGATTCTGAATACATTTATATTAAATCCCTTCATATTGCATATTGCTCATTAATGACCCACCTGTTTTGCTTTCAGTAATTTCTGTGTTCTTTAGGTTGTTCTCTAATTTGTTGTCTCTTTCTTCTGCCCTCTATTATTTCCTGTTAGGCAAATTGGATGAATTTTACATTTCAATTACTGTACTGTTATTTTCCATTCTGCCTTCATAAAATTTCTAAGTCTTATTTCCCATTATGGCCTTATTTCCCTTTAAAATGTTGAAGACACTTTTATTAGCTGCTTTAAAGTTGTTAAGCTAATTCCAACATTTATATTATATCAGAATCTGTTGATTTTTAAAAAATTAACTATTGGTCATGTTCTCAACTACTTTTATAATCAGTATTTTTAAGAATTTATTCTGAAAATCATGGATGATACATTGTACAGAGTTTGGAATACCTATCTTCCTCCACTAGGTAGTTTTTGTTTTGATGAACAGATAAATTATTGGCACATCCTTTCATTCCTGTCAGGTTTGGTTTTATTCTTATTAGGGTGAATCTATTTTTTTAAAATTATTCTTGAGCTAGCATTGTGCAACCTTGGGGGTCTTCTCTGTTCAGTTATCAGCCCACAGAAGACGCAGTCTGTTAGACCTATTAGAGTCAGAGGATCAGTTTGTATGTTCCTCTTCTCAATTATCACAGTTCTGAGTGCCTGTTGACTAATGCCTGAACACAATTGCCTCAAATGTTTTATCCATTTTTATAATTATTTATAGTTAGAATGCAAGTATGGTGTTGCTTACTCCTTCATGCTTTTTAAATATCTATTTAATTGTAATTCTTTACATCTTTATCTTTGTATGCATCACACCTCTTCTAAAATTTCTCCCACATTAGCCTTATCAAATGCAGCTCATCTAAATCACTATATTCTGATCCTGACTGACTGTGTCTTGATACCCATTGTATCCTGAGCACTAGACAATCCCTAGCATATCATAAGCATTCAATATATACTTATAAAATTAATTATTAATGTTTCAATATAGAGAATTTACAGTATACAGTAAAATAGACAATAATCAAATAATCACACAAATCATACCAGCACAAATGCTGTTTAAGTATTCTGAAGGACAGATACATGATCTCTGAATACATATAAGAAAAGAACCATTGGATGGAGAACATTTTTCTTAGACAAGTGAGGTTTTTAGGTATAATCAAAGGATAAGCAGCAATTTTTAATGTACCCATTAATAAAGTTTATGTGTACTTACATTTACTAAAACTGAAATATGCCCATGGCAAGCCTGTGATAAAAAATGGTTTAAAACCCTGATGTAAGACATTACCAATGTCTCTTTTTAAAAAAGATTTTATTTATTTATTTGACAGAGAGAGAGGCAGCCAGTGAGAGAGGGAACAAAAGCAGGAGAGAGGCAGCCAGTGAGAGAGGGAACACAAGCAGGGGGAGTGGAAGAGGAAGAAGCAGACTCCCAGCAGAGGAGCCTGATGTGGGGCTCGATCCAAGAACACCAGGATCATGCCCTGAACTGAAGGCAGCTGCTTAACGACTGAGCCACCCAGGTGCCCCTCTTTTTTTTTTTTTTTTTTAATTGAATGTGGCTGAGTGTGATCAATCAAAAGATAGGTCTGGGTTGCAGGTAACCACTTCTTAAAATCCAGTTTAAGTGGCATTTTTACTTTTATCTATGTGTCCACTGTTTATTGGTTAAAGCATGAATAAGCCTGGTCATCAGAGTAAGAGCTTTTGTCAAGGGCAGTCTGGGGAGTATCAATGCCCTTCAGATCTGGAAATTTTTCCTTTGATTCACCTATTCTTTTTTGTTGAAAATGGCAATGAGAAAGGGACAGTAGAGGTTTTAGGCTGGTTTTACATATGAATCACTTATGTATTTTCACACCAGTTGGTAGCAGTAGCTTTTCTCTTTCACCAAGGGTTTTATCTGTTATTAATCTGTCATTTTTACCTGGCTTGGTCATAAAACCAACCGTCAGGAACCAGTGATATTGTGGCTCTGATATAAATAAGGCTTTTAAATAGAAGGTCCTACATGTACCAGTTTGCTTGGGACATTACTGAGCTTTTACTTGTCCAAGAGTAATTAGTACCCATTTTCAGTCTCAAATATGTCTATTCTGGACAATGAATGACTTGATCACTCTCATTATAGTGAATCCTAATGTTCAAGAAGACCTCAGCTGGAAATACTGATCTATCTCCAAGTACTTGAATTCCAATTCATCCCTTTATAACACACACACAATACACTCAGGATGAATAGGGAGAAATAAAGTTCCATGGAGATTTCCATTTACTAAAAAAGGGACATTCTTCCTCTTAAATACACCTTTAGATGGAAACTCAAAAATTATTACCAAGCACTTTTATTTGATGCCTTTCTAAGTAAAAAGGCTGAAAAATCAGGAATTTTCCCATGTTTCTCAACTAGACATGAATATATTATCACTTTTTGGCCAATAAAATGTAAGGGAAGCTCTTGTGGAACTACTTTTTTTTTTTTTCTGATAATAGAAAAGAAAATCATGTAATGATTCACTTCTTTGTTCTAATTTCCATCTTGTTTCTAGCCTTTGAGTGTGGTCCAGATACCTGGAGCTGCGGAAATAATCTTGAGACAATGAAGGCTTATAGGCACAAAAAAGAAAAGCTAATATCCTGAGGATAGTAGAGTAGAAGTTGAACAAAAATCTCCTGAGAGATACTCATTAGCTACTTTTCCAAATGTGAAAATCTCTAGCTCCAAATTATGTCTTATATAATGTAATTTAACTCTTGTCGTTAAGTCACTTTTAGTTGGGTGTTCTGTTGCTTGTCATGAAAATAAAATAACTGAAAGTGTTCTACGGGAACGGATCGAGTAGCATGTATTAGGGGTTTATGGTATAGTTAGGTTTTAAATAAATTTTAGCAGCTCCACTTAAAATTTTAAGGTGGAAACCCTAAAAGAATTGTTATTCACTGTATATCTTGTTTTATGGCCTGCATCTTAGGATAAAGCTAACCCTTTGCTTTTCTGTTTCTTGTCTCCTTAATGCAGCTCTAGTCAAAGCACAGATATCCTGACATCTGAGCTATATGCTCTCAATTTTAGAAACGGTTAGAATGGAGAGAGAAATTTAATTGGCCAAACTGAGAGCCATAAGTAATCAGTAGAGAGTGAAGCGAAGAATACCTGGTAAAGAAACAAGTGTATTATAATTAGACCAATTATCCTAGATGTAGTTCATCAGCTTGCAGTGATAAAGGCCGTTAATGAGCTTTGTCACTGACGGCATTACTTTCTAATCTTAATCCTTTTTAGGGTTATTAGCTTTAATGCTACTTGCACAGAGATAAGTTAATTTATACTGAAATTAAATTGAAAAATAACAAGTAATGATTGTTGCATTTGAGCAGAAACTTATAAAGTTTTCTTGCTGACAAAACTTACTGAGGGCAGTGCAAAAGTATCCAAAAGTTTTTGAGCAGGTGGAGGAGATTTGGAACAAGAGAAATATTTGTTAAAAGAAAAACTCATAAATATTTCTGGGGGTAGTCACTCAATTTACAGTTAATACCATCTGATGAAATGACTGGTAGCTATTTTATTTGCTTTTAGGTATCAGGACCCTATGTTCTATGTGCCATCAAGAAAATTCTTCAAAAAGGTAAACCTTTGAAGAGGAGTCACTGAACGAAACAACTGCTCTACGCCCACCTGTACAGTACAATGTTCCTTGACTTGCGATGGTTTTACTTACAATTTTTCAACTTGGTGCCAAAGTGATACACATTCAGTAGGAGCTATACTTTGAATTTTGTTCTTTTCCCAGGCTAGTGATATGTAATATGATTCCTCCTCATGATTCTGGGCAGTAGCAGGAAGCTTCAGCCCTCACTCAGCTACCCTCACAAGTGTAAACCTCTGATAACAACCATCTGTTTTTCACTTCCGCAATATTCAATGCATTACATGAGATAGTCAATACTTTATTAGGAAATAGGATTTGTGTTAGATGATTTTGCCCAACTTCAGACTAATGTAAGTGTGTTGAGCATACTTAAGGTAGGCTGGGCCTGGCTAAAAAGTGGGATTAAGAAAGATTTTAGATATCATTAATACTAATTGAATCCCTTCCTTATTTATGTTAAAGGCTGTGTACATTTTAAATTACCTTAATTTTTTTCTGTTTTTTTAAGATTTATTTATTCATTTTAGAGAGACAAAGAGAGCATGTGAGTGGGGGAAGGGGTAGAGGGAGAGAGAGAGAATCCTCAAGCAGACTCCCTGCTGAGCGTGGAGCCCTATGCTGAGCTCCATCCCAGCACACTGAGGTCATAACCTGAGTGGAAATCAAGAGTCAGCTGCTTAACCAACTGAGCCACCCGAGGGCCCCTTACCTTGCTACTTTTTAAGTTTTTTAAGTAAATGTCGTAAACATTTATTTAACTTTATTCACATATTTATTATTTCCTTTGTTTAACAAGCCTTCTTTCATCTCAGATACATATTTTTAGATATTTCATCAATGAGTATCTTTAAATACAGAGATATATTTAGTTTTTTAAAATGTTATCATTTTGGGGTGTCTGGGTGTCTCAGTTGGTTAAGCACCTGCCTTTGGCTCAGGCGATGATCTCAGGGTCTTGGGACCAAGCCCCACATCTGGGGTTCCTTGATCAGCAGGGAGTCTGCTTCTCCTTCTCCCTCTCTGCCTGCCACTCCCCCTGCTTGTGCACTCCCTCTCTCTCTCTCTCTGTCAAATAAGTAAATAAAATCTTTTAAAAAATGCTATTTTACCACAATGTGAGGTTAAGTATATGTACAGATTTGCAATTTTTTTCTTTCCATGTTTTGATGGTTTATCAGACTGATTTGGGCCTTCTTTTAATGGTTTTGGGAAGTCAGCTTTCAGTTTATTTATTGTTTTATGATAATCTATATTTCTCTCTGGCTACTCATAGTTTCTGTTGTTTTGGTATTGTAACTTAAATTATGACATATTGGTATAGGGATTTTTATTATTTTATTTTAGTTGATTTTTTTAAAATATTGGGTTTAGGGGATTCTTTGGTTAGCTTGAATCTGATGATTTACTTCTTTCATAAATTTGGGAAAATTTTCAGTTATTTTTTTTCCAAATATTAACTCTTCTTCCAGTTGAGGTTTTCTCTTAGAATTGCATTTGCCGGCAAGTTCGATTCCTCCCTCATCAGCACCATTTAACTTTTTTTTGTATTTTTGTCAACTCTTTAACGTCCGTAGTCTGCTGCATTATCAGACATATCGGCACTCTCACTCTGTCTAATATGCTCTTAAGATTGTTCATTTTCCAATTATATATATTATATATGTATATAAATTGAAATGAAAACAAAAATTAAAACTATACATTTATCTGTATCTATATCCATGTACATATAATTGTTAGAAGATTTATTCTTATCTTTTACAAATACATCTGTTAATTTGATATTTATTCCTTCTTCATACATATAATGGAATCTTAAATAGTCATACCAATATGTTTTAAATATATTCTATCTGATAAATTCAAGATCTGTTGTTGCCATCTTAATATATCTGATCTCAGTTTTGTTTTTGTTTTTGCTTTTTTAAAAATATCTCACCAGAAACTCTATTCATAGTGGCTTGGTTTCTTGTATATTAGATATATTTATTTATTATTACTGTTGTTGCTATTGTAAAGTCACACTTACTGAAACCTCATCTATAAACATCTTTGGCTCCTGGGGGTTAAGTTCTAAGTTATGTTTTTCCAGAGAGTATTTTTATTTCCTTTTCTCTTCACTTAGGGGCATTTAACCAATGTGGAATGACCTTAAAATGAACTTTTGTCTTTGACAGGGTTTTCATTACACAAATATTTAAATTTGTCTCTATTTTTAGTCACTCTCAAAGTAATTGTGTATGTGTATGCATGTATATTTAATTATATTTACTTTATTATATATTACTGCACCCTCTATTCAAAATCAAGGATGAGATGTAGCAATCTTGTCCATCTCCTACTGTGTTACTTTTTCTTCAGTTCACTGTGGGGTTTGGCTTTAATAAATGTAGACTTACTATCAAGGTCTTGTATGAAACCCATGTGCATTTCATGGGTCTCTGGCCTTATCTCCAGTCTAACGCACAAAGCCTGACTTACTTAGCTCTAGGCCATCAGAAATAATCAGATGCTCCAGAAAATGTGCCATAGTCAATACTCAATTTTGTTGTAAATTTACTTTCTTTCTCAATCTCGAGCCTCTGTGGATTGTCTTATTTCATACCACATCTTATATTTTATCCAGGGCTTTTCAAGTACTGTATTTCACAAGGATTGCTCTGGTCACCAAGACTACCATATTGCTAGAACTGAAAATCCAGTTTTGTTACTTTAAAAGTCATAGCTGTCAAAAACAGAATCTAACATATAATTTAAAAATACAGAAAAAAACCCCACCCCACAACAACTTCTATTTCTGAGTTCCACACTCTCCCTTCACACAAACATAAACTATAGTTTAAATGAGTACTTAATTATACACTGGTAACATCGCTAGAGAACTTGGCAGACATTCTGCTTTTAGAAGCACTCCACACAGATTTATATATCACATTTTACATAATGAAGACTTCTTTCCCACCTCTTACTAAAGCAAAATAATAATAATGATAATAATAAGCTTCTTAAAGAAGGATGGGGATATATCAGGAAGGCTTAGTGAGCTGAGAAAAGGAACAAGTTAAGAGTGTTGCAAGTTGAAGGGTGGGTGGTAGATACACTTCAGATACAAGGTAAAAGACTTAAGATTTTGTAGCCCCAATTAGATCATATTAGTGTTTAAAGCTTCCCAGATTCTCTGCATTGTTGAGGGAAAGGCACAAAAAGCTAAACATATGCCTGAACTGAACAGCATTTCCCCTGGATTGCACCCATGTGGTGTTTCACATATGGCTGTGCTCCATTTCTCAATCCAAAATAAGGTATAATTTAGACTGCTGTTTGAGTAATTGTCTGAGTACATGGGCAATATTTCTTATTTTTTCTATTGTTTGAAATTGAATAATCAAAAAAGCAGAACTACATGCTTCCAAGCCTGGTTGCTATTTGGTTTTTGTTTCTGAGAATGCTGACTTGCTCAAGAAAGCCTTGAGCCCTTTCATGAGCATATGCTACACTGATTAATTATGCCTGCAAGCTTGGAGATGTGGCAAGATGTCTCCTTTACAAAACTATCTCCTATGCAAAACATAGGCAACATGAAGAATATTTGCGTTGATTATGGCAGAAGTGATTCTATGCCAGTTCTGAGTCTAGCCTTTAAGAAGACTGATAGCTTCTGTTTTGTCCTCTTGGAGACCTGAGCTACCTGGAGATTGTTCCATTTTTCTGCTAGAGATATAATACAAAGAAATCCTATGATTCCATCAATAGGGAGAGGTTCTATCTAAGATCGGTCTTGAAGGCAACAGCCATGAAAATGAAGCCGTCTTGGATGTTCCAGACAAACCCACCTGCCAGTTAAACAGCACTGAATGACTCCAGTTGAAATCACATGAAGCAGAAAAATTGCTCATCTGAGCTCTTCTCACATTCCTAACCCACAAAAATATGTAATTAAATGAAATTGTTACTTGCAAACAATTTAATAGCAACACATAAATGAAGTACTTGTTAAGCAGAACTTACTTCCTTTGACAAGGAATATAATTATTTTGGATATGGAACTTCCCTTCACAATTACATTGTTCAGGAGTGAACTAGAAATTGGACATTTAGAAGTTTTGTTGTTGTTGACAAAGACATGATGAGAATTTTTACTTCAATAAAGTGATCAGATTTGAGGTGTCCTGTCTTCAAGACTCATCTCCTCAGGTAGCTGCTATTAAGGGAGCTGTATAAGGGAACTAGAAAGCAAGTAAATAAAGACCATCTGAGAACTGTTTCAAAAATAACTTTTGGTATGGTTAGCTCATACATAAAACTAACTAGAAGCAAAAAATAAGAAAGTTAATAAGGTTTTGAAGAAACTAAGTTGCCAAAGAACATTAGCCTCATGTGATAATTCTGTTATTGTTTTGGCAAGTCTTAAAACAGCTCTCAGTAGGAAGTGGGCTACAGAGGGTGCACAGATCCCAAAGAGAACATATACTCCTATAGCCATGTCTGATTTGCCTGGAAAATAATAAATGTGGAGAGCCTCAGGGATTTACTGCTTTTCATCCAGAAGTTTATAGCTTTTGATCTTTCAGGAGGAGATTCTTAAAACGTCAATTCATTCAAGCTGATTATGTTGAGTCCAGTATATACATACCAAATTGTTTAGTTGTTCTACCAATGACTGAAGGAGGGGAATGAAAATTAACAAGTTTAATTGTAGATATTTCTATTTCTCCCTTTGATTCTGATAGTTTTTGCTGTATGCATACTGAGGCTTTAGTATCAGTATATCTTCCTGGTAAACTTCTCTTTTTATCATGATAGAATGTTTCACCTTATTTTGGGTAATAAACCTTGTCTTAAAGTATATTTTGCTCAGTATTTTTTTTCTTGTTATAGTGTATGCCATATTTTTCTATTCCTTTGTTTTCAACTTATCATGTAGACAGCATATAGTTCAGGCTTGATTGTTTTTAACTTTTAATTTTAGTTTTTTTAAGCCAGTCTGAAACTCTCTTCCTTTAATTGGAAAGTCTGGTCCCTTTATACTCAATGAGATTAAGTAAACACTTAAATTTGTGTATCTCATCTTAGTATTGATATCTTTCAGCTCCATCTGTTCTTTGTTTCTCTCTTCCTCCTAGGAAAAGAGCTAGACTTGTTTATTTAAAAAAAAATTTCTGATAAGATGAGATTTAACTATTTACTCCATCATGTCACAAACTTTCTCTCATTCAACACATTTCCTCTAGTTCTATGTCAAAAACTTCAATTTATCCATCCTGACATATCTGTCAGTGGGATGTAGCTGAGGGAAGACACTGTCACCATTAGTCATCCTCCCTCATGTTGATCTGCACTTCTGTCAACATCCTTTCCCTACATACATAAAACCAGGTGTTAATGGCATATATTGTCAAAGTGAGTGGCTCAATTTACCCAATATACTATCAGGAAATATATCATCAAATGCCATGCTTAATCAAGTGCAGCTATATGACTAGAGTCTAGTACTTCTGTTAAAGAAGGAAATGTAGTTAGTCTAACATAGTTTATTTCTGAGTCTTTACTCTCTTCTTCTTCAATACATCCCCCAAGGGCCATTTCATCTTTTTCCCATAAATTCAGTTTTTCCATAAATTAACTCCTATGTATGTTACTCTCTTGGATAATTCCCTCTCATTTGTGTCCTGCTTACCATTTCCACAACCTCTACCATCATGCAGATCATTGCTCACCTGTATCACCTCACTCACATCTTCACATGCATCTCCTCTCCACTTTCCAGCCTCTACCCCACCAGCATCAACATCACCCAGAAACAGAAACACAAATTCTCAGGCACCACCCCAGAGTTAATGCAGTCTGGCAATCACTGATTATTTGGAAGCACACTCAAGTATGAGAACCACTGCTATACAGATGATTTCAAATATTCCCTCCTACCAACATGTTATCTTTAACACCAATTGTTCTTTCCCACTGAAGCTGCTGATTGAACAGGAATCATACTATTCCACAGAAAATCTGGAATATTTTCTTAATCTTTATCTTAATTATTACCTATAGTTTTGAAGTAAATCCAATTTTATCTTTGGCTTTTTATTATTATTAACATTTTTTTTTGGCAAACACTAGGCAAAATGAATTAATTAACATTCAAGTGTGTGTCCTGACACCAAAATTGACAAGAGGTGATCTAGTCTAGCAGTCTGTACACTATGATCCACAGGCGAAATCTATCCCTTCCCTTGTTTTTTTGTGAAAAAAAATTTTGCTGCAACACAGTCAACTTTTTTTTTTTTGTATTACTTAAGGGCTGCTTTTGATTTATAGTAGCAGATTTGAGCAGTTGTAACAGAGACCATATGCCCTACAAAACCTAACAAGTTTTTGATCCTTAATTGACATTGTCACCAGATATTCATTCAATATATATTTATTAAACATATACTATTAATCCAGCACTGTTTCAGGCACTGAGGATTTAGAAGTGAACCAAGGACACAGACCTCTGCAATTATAGAACGTATATAATAATGAGGGAAGGTGGCTGAAAATAAACAGCATACCAGTAAATAATTAATAAGATAATTTCAGAAAGTCATTTGTGTTGTGAAGAAAACAAAGTGTATGCAACAATAGAAAGTGACTGTCCAGGAAGCAGCACCGATGGATTAGGTGTCAGGAGGCTTCTCCGAGGAGACGGCATTAAGCTAAAACCTCAATGAATGATGAAATGACAAAAAGAAACAAGATGTGCATAGTTCATGGGAAGGAAATGACCTTGATTTGTCTTAAAAACGTAAAGAAGACCAGCATGGCTAGAGAAAAGTAAGTACTGGGAAGATATGGGGCCCTGGCTAAATGTTTGCAAGAATCCTGATCAATGACAAATTGTATTCTTTCATTTCCACCGTGTCTCATAGAAGGAATCGATATTGATTAAAGATTGCTTACTATTCTTTTTTGTGTTGATGATTTATGTTGGCTGTGCTGCAAGCATAAATGATTTTTGCATCAATGGTGAGAAAATTAGGAACTTCTGATTAAAAATTTTAAAAAAAGAGCAAGATTAATGCCCTCTTTAGATACAAGGCTGAAATATTGCTCCTTACTCATCTCTACCTTGATCAGGCTGTTTAAGGTGGCATCATTAAGTCAGACCTTAAAATTTTCCACTTCCCTAAACCTAGGGACGTGAAAAAATACAAAACAAAGCAAAGCAAAACTCAAAGGCTATCAGTAATCAAGCAGTGGAAAGTGGCAATAGCTTGAGCATAAAGAAGAAATAAATTTAAGAATATATACAAATCTTTTATATTTTTTATGGAAAAAAGTGTTGAGTGTAGGTGCATAGTGAGGGATGGTAGTTTGTTGGGAACAGGAAAATGTGTTAATGAAACACTAAAAATTCAAATTAAGAATCAACAACTTAGATGCTTGCTTTGGCATCACATACACTAAAATTAGAAAGACACAGAGATTAACATGCTCTGGTGCAAGGACAACATGCAAACACATGAAATGTTCCATATTTTTTTAAATGGGCAAAGGAGATGTATAGAGATTTCTCCAAAAATGATATACAAATGGCCAACAAGCATGTGAAAAGATACTCAACATTAGTAATCATTAGGTAATTGCAAATCAAAACTATAATGAGCAGTCACCTCATGCTTCTTAGGTGCTGTCGGCGGGAATGAGAAAAGGTGCAACCTCTTTTCTGGAAAACAGCATGGAATTTTCTCAAAAAATTAAAATAGAACTACCAAATGAACCAGCAATTCTACTTCTATATCCAAAAAATCTGAAAGCAGGATCTAGAAGAGATATTTATACAACCAAGTTCAGAGCAGCACTGTTGACAATAGCCATGAGGTGGAAGCAATCCAAGGATCATCAATGGATAAATGGATACACAAAATGTGGTTTATACTATAGTAGAATATTATTTAGCTCAAAAAGAAAGAAAGGAAACTTTGATACATGCTTCTATGTGGAATGAACTTAGAGGACATAATGCTAAGTGAAATAAGTCAGCCACTAAAAGATAAATACTGCATGATTCCACTTATATGAGTTATTTGGAGTAGTCAAATTCAGAGACAGAAAGTAGAATAGTTGTAGTCAGGGGTTGGTGAGAGGGGAGAAAAGGAGTTATTGTCTAATAATTATAAAGTATTGATTTTGCAGAACGAAAGGGTTTATGGGGATGGATTGCAGTGACGGTTACACAATAATGTGAATGTATTTTACTGCACTAAACTATAAATCTATAAATAGTTGAGATGTCAATATTATGCTATGTGTATTTTACCTAAATAGATGTTTTAAAAGGTATCAATAACTTGTAGGGGAAAAAAAAAAGAAGACAGGTGTCAAACAGATTAGAACAGAGCTTGGGATATTGTAGATCAGAGTAGGTATTGTTGGCTTGTTAATATCACATGAAAATGTCATGCGGATATAAAGGACTGAAAAAAACTGATTTAAAAATGACTTCCCTGATTTTTAAAAAAGGGCCAATGTGAAGTGATCGTACACAGATTCTTGTTTTCTCCTTTTCATATATGTTGAGAACCAGAAGCTAGAAATTAGCAAAAGGTGACCATAGCCATTTATGATTTGACTCTGTTTTATAGTTTCAAGTTAAGTTCATGTTTATACTTATTTGAAACAGCATTATCAGTATCACTTTAAAGATTAACAAACTGAGGGTGAAGAGACTGAAAAACTATTAAGTGGTAGGCATTTCCAGTGGAGTTGAATAATTTCCTATTCCTGTCAGGGTCTAAAACTTGAGTACTTGGTACTGCAACACCATGTTTTTTTTCTGAAACTTCTATTAGAACCCAATTTCTCCATGCATCTACATGGACTTTGGAAATGCAGAGAATAAAAAATGCTAATTTGCAGGAAGCAGCTATTTATAAACTCACTTAAACCATATTCTTTGCACATGGCCCACTCAGAGAGTTTGTTCCTTACTGTTTTCCTCAGCATTGGCCATAATCAAAGACTTCATAAATGGCTATGCTATTGGAGACAAAGCCCTGCCTTGGGTTACAAGAAGATGGGAATTCATTGCCTGGTTCTGCTATATGCCAAGTACATTAGTGTAGGCAAGACTCAATTGCTGCAATTAAGTTTCCTCATCTGTAAAATGATTTCGTGTACCTCATAATGTTGTTGTAACAGTTTAGGGAAAAAACGTGTGCTAGCCCTTTAAACAATAAAATTGCATATAAGCGTAGGCTATAATTGTCACATAGGTCCCTGTAAATCCAGAAGGAAGGATCTTAACCAAGACTTA
Organism: Ailuropoda melanoleuca; assembly: GCF_002007445.2. NCBI lineage: Eukaryota > Metazoa > Chordata > Mammalia > Carnivora > Ursidae > Ailuropoda > Ailuropoda melanoleuca. The sequence continues at coordinate 39,658,713 of NC_048223.1, forward strand.
AAGATTATAAAGAAAACCTTTTAAAAATCCTAAAAATAGGATCTTTCAATGCATCATCTATTGCAGTAAAACATTCAGATTAAACTATGAGAATATTCCTTTGATAACTTGTTTTGAGAATGGTAGGGAAATAGGAGAGCTTGTTCGTGCCAGAATATTCAATGTTTTAGGTCTTAGTTTCTTATCAAGGAAATATATTTTCTTTATTTTATGCATAAGAAATTATAATTTGGAATCATAGAATCTCACAGTGGGGTCTATAAATATTTTATTTATCTGTAAAAATTAAATCATGAAAACCTTGATTCTGAGAGATTCAGTATTATTTAATGCTGGAAGATTATGGGCCAGTCTGGATTCTAATAATTACTATAGATTATTTTGATCAAGTTCTTAAACGTTTATAACCTCCCTTTTTTATCTGTTAAAGTGCAGAACAATTTGTTTGGGTTGGTTTGGGTTCTCCACAAACAGTGCCTGAGATATGGATTTGGATACAGCTAATTTGGAAGGTAATCACAGAAAGCAGAGTGAGGGGAAATAGGACAATGAAATAGAAAGGGAAGAAAAGGTAATGAAAGATATGTCTCTAGGCTAGTTTCCCTGGTGGACAACTAAAGCTGAATTGCTCTGGGAATCATGCAAGGGACTCCATAGAATGCATCTCAAAATGATCCCTCCAAAGGGAGGAAAGCTGAGGTATTTATGCACTGACTCCTGTCCCCCACCGGTTGAGGACTTCTCCAAAACTATGTCTGCATGGGGGCTGAGTGGCTCTAAGGTTTCAGAGGAAGTCTGAGAGGCAGGAAAGCAGAGAGCCACTGAAGCAGACATTTGTGGGAGGTGGGTGCTGGCCAAGTGTGCTGAAAACAAGTGGGCCAATCAGATGTGGTATAGGCACAAAAGAATGTATTGTACCTTATTGGTTGTTGTGAGGAGTAAGTAAATTGATGTGGGTGTACTGAGAATGGTGCTCCAAACACTGTAAAAACCATAAATGGCAGCTGATGCCTTCATTAGACTAAGAGATTTGTTTATAGACACTACTAATTGGTGGGGATTTTTCTCTGGCGGCCTCATGCTTACCCCCCCTTTTTTTTTTTCTATACCTTCTCCCCTGTACTACATTACTAAGCATATCTTCACATGATTTGCATAGATATGTCTCTGTGTGAATATGATCATTCTTCTCAGTAGCAATTTATACAATTTATTATCTCATCTATGAAGTCCTATTTAAATGGCAACCACTGAAAAACAAGATCAAGTGCTTCATTCAATTTTGTGTAATTGTGAGGACCTAGAACAATTTTACGTATAGGGAGACGTTTAATAAATATGCTTCTCAACATGGTTATAAAGTGAATGTCTTTCAGTTGCCCTCACCACTGAATTTTACCACTGTTTAAAACACATGGCCTTATTACTTCAATGAAAATTCAAATTCATAGCTCCCATTAGCATTGCAGACAATTTCTGGCCTACTTTCCCTGGATATTAATGGAAGTTCAGATCTTTTAATGAGCTTGGTACAGGAAGAATTTTGGTATTCACATAAACTCCTGCCCCTGTCTTAGCCTGGGGCTAGAGAGAAAACAGTCACTATGTTGGTCAGGCAACGGGAAAGATACTTAACTGTCAGAAAAGCCATTATGTACTGCTTAAACAACAAATGCACAGTCAATTTTGGTGTATTTGAGTTCCAAATTTAACTTTCTGGACACAACTTTTACTTGGCCTCCTCTTACCTCACTGATAGATCCATCTGATTCACTTTTCTGTTTCCTCCTTATTTCATTGTTTTTTCAATTTTCAGACATCAGGTATCAGCATTTGGGAAGAATCTCTTCATCAATCACCATTCACTTGCCAGCCTAGTCTTCCCTCCTGAACTTCAGAAGCTTGCAACTGATTATGTTCTCAATATCTCAACTTTGATGGTATGATGGATTAGACTGGATTTTTAAAAAGCCACTGATTCGACCCTTGCTTTATACACATCTTTGCAATGTGATGCTGATGGTCCCATCAAGAGGTTGAATCTTCTTTGCCCCATTGAATCTTGGTTGCACCTGTGACTTCATTGACTAGTTGCATGGAGTGAAAGTGACATTGTGTAAGTTGTGAGCCAAGAACTCAAAGGAACTTGCAGTTTCCATTCTCTCTTCTCTTGCCCTGAAATTTCCACATAAAAATGCCTGGGATCAGAGCGCCTCGGTGGCTCAGTCTGTCAAGCATCTGCCTTTGGCTCAGGTCATGATCCCGGGGTCCTGGGATCCAGACCCCGCATTGGGTTTCCTGCTCAGTGGGAAGCCTGCTTCACTCTTTCCCTCTGCCCCTAGCCCCTGCTTGTGCTCTCATTCACTCTCTCTGTCTCTCCCAAAGTAAATAAATAAAATCTAAAAAAAAAGAAAAGAAAAGAAAAAAGAAAAGCCTGGGACAGTCTGTTGGAGAATAGGACCATGTGGAGGAGAATGATCCATTCCATCTGAGGTACCCTAGGTCTACCAGCTCCCAATTGATCCACTTGCCTACTGCAGCTACAAGTGACTCTAAATGAGGCCTGTGGAACCACTCAACTGAGCTCAGACCCAGACACTAACACAAAGATACATAAACAAATAAACCACAAAGTTTTGTGGTTAGTGGTTTGTCATTTAGCTATAGGTATATGATACAGATGTTGAAAAGATATTGCTAATTTAAGATATGTAAGGATGAACCCTTGGTTATATCCCCCAAACCTAGTACTTCACAGTTTCCCTTTTATGAGATATTGGTAATTTCTATCTTCTAATTCCTCAATCATCCTTGCAAGCTTTCCTTCCCTCATGTCTAAATTATCAACAAATATTGTCAGCTTTTTCTTCATACCTAAATTGGAACACTTCTTTCTATTCTCCATTGCTTATATGCTGCTTCAAGGCAGATGATTGCAGTTAAATTCTGAATTGTTTCGTTGCTTCTGTCATGATTCTCCAAAAACTATTCTCCTCATAGCACTAAGAATAATCTTTAAAATCATAAATTATATCAGGTCCTTTCTCTGACCAAAAACCCTTCACTGAAAACAAGTTTTGGTTCCTTACAAAGTTAAATGCACAATTACATGTAACTAGGCAATTCTGTTCCTAGGTGTATATCCAAAATAATTGAAAACAGGTGTTCAAACAAAAAGTGTAAATGAATGTTCATGGAAACGTTATTCACAATAGCCAAAAGGTGGAAACAACCCAAATGTCCATCAATACAGGAATGGATAAACTAATTGTTGTATATTCATATGTAATATTTTTCCTCCATAAAAAGAAATGAAGTGCTGATACATGCTACAACATGGATGGACCTCAAAAACAGTATACTAAGTGAAAAGTAAGTCACAGAAGGTCACAGAAAGACTTTATGTATATGAAATATCCACAACAGTTAAATCCATAGGACAGAAAGTAGATAGATGATTACCAGGGGCTGAGGGTATGAAGGCATGGAGAGTATTCTGTAATGCATTCAGGATCTTAGTTTGGACTGATGAAAAGGTTTTGAAGCCAGATGGAGGTGGTGATTGCACAATACTGTAATGTACTACATGAATTGTTCACTTTGAAATAGATAAACAGGATTAAGAGTGTGTTTATTATGATGGGCACTGAGTAATATATAGAAATGTTGAGCCATTGTATTGTACACCTGAAACTAATATAACACTGTATGTTCATTATACCTTAATAAAAAATATTTTTAAAAATGGTTAATTTTAAATGACTTTCACTTCAATTAAAAACAAAGTTTCAATGGTTTCTCGCGTCACGCAGAGCGGCTGCCAAAAACCTCACAAAGACATACGTGTCCCTGTGTGTTCTAACCTCCACTCCCACTCTTCCTTTTGCTCTCTCCTCTCCTGCCAGACCCATCACTGTGTTTTTTGTCAAATGTTCCTGTGCTCTCTTGTCTTAAGATTCATGTATCCTTGATCTCTCTTGACGGGATTGCTTTTTCCCTAGATAGTAACACAACTCATCTCCACTACTTTTTAGTTTATTCAGAGAGTGTAAAAGATTAATTTATTTACTTTCTTTTTTTGATCTATTGAGTCTGTATAGAAGCAAGGCCAGTAATATGCATAATGTCAAAGTGTTGGTTACATCTAGTTCCCTCTGGAACGTTTTCCCAGATCCTAAATTGGTGCATACTGACCTAAGCTGCCAAAACCTCTGAAGAAAAAGAATATGAGACCTCCAAAGGCAAACATCTACAAATTGTAAATAAAGTTCACGAAGGAAGGCTGAGTTTCTCAATAGGCTACTAATGTCCCAGCTGCTTGGGTTATCTGTTGTTATGGTGATGGGAGAGATTGTAAAATATTGCACAGAATATTTTAGTTTCATCTTAGTTCCACTCTTTTGACAAAGACTATAAACATTCTAGAACCTGATTACACTGTACTGTCTGACATGACTGATTTTTTTTTATCCACATGAGATTTGGTTTGCTGCATGTTACTCTAGAAACTCAGAAAAGCTACTAAAAATAAGCATGGTCCCTAGTGGAGGTAACATAAACTGTTTCTTATGAAATAAGCCAAAGACAAGTCAAGGTTTAATATCTATAACCCAGCCTATTATAAAAGGGGTCTTACTGGAATAAAACCTGGAAACAAAAGCTGGAAGTTGGTTGTAGTTGGAATGGAGAAACTCATCTAATTTATAATCAGTGATAACCCAGATCTAGCTTAGCCTTTCTATCCCTGTACTGATAAGGACACTACATAAATTCCTGGAGATATTTACATGCTTCTTTGTGTGAAATTCTGCTTGCTTTCACACTTGGTAAGTATAGCAAGCATTATCAGTAAGTCATTTGTGGACAGGAAGTGAGCTAACTCCAAACTCAGGGAAAATGATGGCATTGGTGCCCACAAGGCATCAGATTTATAGGAATGGAGGCTAGTATATTCAGAGATCCCTTTTCCATCTACAAACATTCCTCCATCTTCAAGACAATTTACTCTATTTGACTCGATATCCAGAGTTCATCTCTAATTTGAAATAAGTATTGCTCTTTGCATGGTGCCTAGTTTCCCCTTGGTTTTTTTTTTTTTTTAATTTCTTAAATGAAACAATATTTCAACTCTTGAAGTAATTTTTAGCGTATGGTGGAGCTTACATAGCATCCTGTCTATCGACAGAACTCTCCTTCAATCTCCGGTCTGTAGCTGATCTGAATGCTGATCACCATACTACCAATGAGATCTCCACAAAGACAACAGAACTAATTTCCCTATTCATTTGCAGTCACTTATTTTGAATATGCATACACAGGTTAATTTTTCATGAAAAGTGCGCATTGGGTCTACTTTGACAATTATTCCCTTGCTTTAAAATTCCTTTGAAAGAAAAGAGAAAAAAATATTATCAAACTTTTAGCATATGTGCTATATGTATAACTTGCAGGTTTTTTTTTTAATGGTTTAGCTCATGATTCACTTCTAAAACACATGAAAAACAACAAATTATTGGAGCAAAGTAGCAAGGATACTTTATGACATAAATAGTAAGAACCCAATAAGTGCTTGAATCAGTTTTAAAAAAGGGTTAATTTGATGTAACAGCTAGGCATTTAATAAATATTTGATGAATGAATGATATGAGTAACTTCAGTATGATTTTGTATGTTTCTCTTGATCAGATATTGATTTCATTTGACTTCATTCTTTTTATACACAGTAACTTTATCTGGTGTAGCTCACATACAGAAACTAACAAAAATATCTATATATCCATAAATTTACTAACCTTATCCCTTCATTCATTCCATCTTTTATTTTTTCAACCGATGTAGTCATTCATCAAATATTTATTGGACTCTGATGACACCAAGCATTGTACCAGATGTTGAAAATCAAGGAATATGGAACAAACAGTGGAAGGATAACATGGCATATAATAAAAAAAGGGAAAATATAAATTTTATGTGAGCTCATAGTAGAGTCATCTAATCTGCCCTTGGTGAACAAGGTCAGGCTTTCAGAAACAAGTAACATCTTAGCTGTAATCTACAAAGTGAGCAGTACCTAGCCAAGTGAGTAAAGGTATTGGATGGAAAAGGATGTTTCTGACAGAAGAGAAGGAATAACACAGATTGGGCACCTTGGGGAATTGGTGGGAATTCACTATGGCTATAGCTCAAAACCCAATACTATGAGGACTCAGTGTTCAAACTGGACATCTTTGGAAGCACGCTAGTGTTTCATAAACCTTTTTTGTATATGTAGATGTTCACATAACATTTATTTATACTTCAATTACAACAGATTTTACAGTGTATTATTAATAGTTCAAGCTTCTCTTTGTCTCCCAAAACAAACCTTCTTAAGTATGAACTTGACACAGAAGTCATGAGATCCTAGAAGAGCATTATGACTAACAATTATGATTCAAATCTGTTTACTTTGTTTTTATAGAATGTCTGATTTCTTAATTTCTAAACCCTCTCTGAGTACATAGGTTTTCTTAAATAAGTTGTTCCCATTGGCCTCCCTGATCTTCTGACCTGGGCTAAATGTAAACTGTGTAAAAATTCAGAACTCTCCCTTATGTAGCTTGCAAATCTGACCCATGACAAATTATCCAGGTATCTCTAAGGTAGGGGAAATGTGCAACTTGAGAAGGTGTACTTGGTAACACAAATACACTCAAAGAAAGGGTTAAAACTCTATGAGAATTGTCTAGTTAAAGAGTAGAAGCCTCAAAGCACAGAAAAGCATTCGAGAGTTGGAGAAGTCGTCAAAGGCTCTGTGTGGGGCAGAGCATCTAGAATGGTTTGGGTTGAGTTATGGTGGAGGACTGATGGCTTGAGAGTTTATACTTGGGACAGTGAATGAGGGACATAGGGGTGGGCATCAAGGTGGATTAGACTCAACTGTCCCTTGATACGGAGAGAGTTTAGGGGCCGAGACTTACCTGGCTCAGACTGAGAACTGACCCTCAGTGAACCTAGAAGCTGCTTTGCCCTGGATGACTGAGCTCATAATTGCAGTTTGAAAAGAAGTCTTAAGAAAACAGTGGTATTTTGAAATTTTTTATACTTGTATGCAGGCTTGCTGATAACTGTATCATGCAGTCCAAAATATGCTTAGCATGATTTTAAAATGCCCTCAGACACCCCTCCCAACTTAACTCATTCCAGTGCTTTGCTCACAAACTTTGTGCTCCATTCAGACAAAACCACTGTTTAAATCTATGGCACCAATCCAGCTCCCTGCCCTAGGTTATTGCATTGGTAGGGTTCATCATCCTGATTTCTTTATTGTGGGCCACTTCTAACTGCACCTTTCCAAGGAAACTGCCCAGTGTACTCTTTGTTCCCATAGTGCTTTGTATAGCATAACATTTGTGGTTGTGTGTCTCCATACATGTGTTTGTTCCTAATAACCAGTATTTTTCACCTTTATGTTTTCTGTTTTAACCACAAGTTCACTTAAGCAATATACTCCCAAGGGAATAGTCAATATTATAAGCTATTCCTTATCCCATGTTAGTAATTCATTTGCTTCCACATTTAAGAAAGCATATTAGAATCATGGAAATGATAATTACATTATTAAAAGGAAAAACTTGAGTTTATTTTATATAATAGGTAAGTCATCAGTAAATTTCAGTGTTTTGACAAATAATGGTAAATCCTTGTGAAATGCTTCATAATTTAGTAGATTCACGAGTGAAGGATGAGGATACCTGGAGTCTTTTGCTTTTTTCTTTGTGTCCCAAGATGGATGTCATGCCTGAAATACTGTCAGAACTTAGCACATATAAGTATAATGATTCTCTGAATGAATGAATCAACTGTTTGGTTAATTGACATTATATTCTCATGTAAAGCTATGCTCAAGAAGACACTGAACTTCAAAGGAACTCAGTGACATCTAAGTCTCCATCAACAAATGTTCTGAGTAATTAGATATCTGGCACAAACCCCCAAAACCTTCAATTAAGAATTTGAAATCACAGGCCACCAAGATGAACGCCTGTGTATTACAGTGTGTATATAGAAGGCCTTACAAGGGATACAAGGCAAAAACTCCCCTATCTCTTTCTGAATTCTGTTCAGGGAAAACATAGCTATTGAGCACAGAAACTGCAACTGAAATACCATAGGAGTCCCAGCCACTGTCTGTGTTTAGAGAACTGCTGTGGATGCCTTGAATCAAGGGCAAGTCATCAAAGGCAATGATCAGAACTGTGACCACTGGACCAATATGACATAGACCTTTCAGGGAGGGAAATATCTTCAATCCCTTTGGTCTGTTCCACTTGAGATCAGTGACTCTGCCAAGAATACATTTCAGCTCCTTTGGATTAAGAACAATGTCAGAGGGACTCCTGGTGGCTTAGTCCGTTAAACATCTGCCTTCTGCTCAGGTGGTGATCCTTAGCTCCTGGGATCAAGCCCTGCATTGGGCTCCTTGCTCCTCGTGGAGCCTGCTTCTCCCTCTGCTTGCCACTCCCCTTGCTTGTGCTCTCTCTCTCCTCTCTCTCACAAATAAATAAATAAATACATAAATAAATACATAAATAAAATCTTTTCTAAAAAAATATTTTATTTATTTATTTGACAGAGACAGCCAGTGAGAGAGGGAACAGAAGCACAGTGAGTGGGAGAGGAAGAAGCAAGCTCCTAGTGGAGGAGCCTGGTATGAGGCTTGATCCCAGAACCCTGGGATCACGCCCTGGGCCGAAGGCAGACGCTTAACTGCGCCACCCAGGTGCCCCTAAATAAATAAAATCTTTAAAAAAAAAGAACACAATGTCAGAAAAGTATGAAACCATAGATTTTACAGAAAGTGAGAGGAATAGAATACTCTGCAATTGAAGTCGTTCTCAGTGGGTGGAGTAAGAGCAGGGTTCTGGAGTCTGTTACCCGGATTTGCTGTCCAACCTCATCACCTCTTCGCAGTGTGACACTGGAAAGGCTACTTAAAGGCACTGTCCCTCTCCTTATTGTGATACCTAGGTAACAATGCCTGCCCTGGAAGGAGGATATGAATGGTAGTGATTGCTGGGTGACACTGGGAACGGTACTTAAAGGTGCTGTCCCTCCCTTTATTGTGATATCTAGATAACAATGCCTTCCCTGGAAGGGTGATGTGAATGCTATGGTCAGACATTGCAAGCGTTTCATAGGGTGCAGCTCTCGTTAATACTGAGGGAGTGTTTTGGTTATATAAAAAAGGAAAATACAGAGTGCATCTTCGTTGAGAAGTGATGCCTTCTTATCAGTAGCAGAGACTTAAATGCCTTGAACAGGGCAGTCAGAATATCTACCCTTCTATCTCATAAGTGAAATGTAAGAGGCATCAGAAGGAACACCAGGTCTCTCCACAGGTAACATCCTAGTTATCCCAGGCAACAGCAAGTGTTCATTAGAAGCCTTATGAGTTATTTCTTTGCAATGCAGAATCATCACTGCTTACTCCATCCTTTTTTTTTTTTTTTTTTTTTTTTTTTTAAAGTTTTTTTTTNCGCCCAACCGCGGTGCCACCCAGGCGCCCCTGCTTACTCCATCCTTTTGCTTCATTTCAAATTTTGTGACTTTATATTTTCTTCTTAATCTGTATTTATTTGTACCAACTCATTCAGAAGTTTTCTCATCTGGTCCTCCTTTTCCTAGTCTTCTCACACTCTAACTTGGGCACTTCTGAATTTCCTCAAAAAAAACCCCTGGAGCCCAGAACTATCTAAGGTTCTCAAAGTTGTCTGATTTTTTAATGCATTCTTGTTCATCATCAGGTTCTTTTGTGTCCATTTTTTTTCTTTCAAAAGGCATTGCTATGAATCTACAGTTCTCAGGATGTGATGTTTCCCATGTTTCTAACTGATGAGATGAGCATCTAACATTGAGAGAATTTTAGCATAGTTAAGATGAAGGGAGGATAAGCAGGGATTTCTTTCATCATTGCTGCTGCCACAACTGTTGACTTTCTGCCTCATTTGAACTGCAAGGTGTTGTGTAATTCTCTAGCTCAGACCCTGAGTTCTGGAGACCTCTCACCCCACACACATTTTAGCATAACCTCCACTTAGAGATTTACAGTCGGCTTTGATCTTTTTGCCTCTTTGTGGTTTTTGCAAGTGTTCCTTGACTTAAAGAGAATAACACCATTTTAAAATCTTTTAAACAATTCATTAATCATTTTGCTAATCATAAATAACAAATCTTTTAAACAAAACAGAACCAATAGTAGTCCACACTGAGCCCCATTAGTCATTTATATAATTTGCCTTATATTTTCATCACTCTTGGTGATCTTTGACCTCTTTCCAACTCCATGATCAAATCGCTTTTCTTTGAATCACTCTGATTAATTTTTCTTGCACAATTGGGTGAATCACCAAACCAAAAGTGATCCTAATGTCCAAATGTTTGACTTTTGTATTTTTTGATTTTCCCTTCAATTTCTTCTGTGGGTTTGTGATGATAAAGCTATGAATTCATATGTCCTGCTTTATTCTTTTTGAAGGCAGTCTGCCGGTTTCCCATTCTTAATATGTTTCAGAGATATTGTATGCCACACTTTACTAATGGTTACCTTCCTGGGCAAAGGTTTCCAAAACCTTTCAAGAGACTATTTTTTCTGTATTCTCCAATATGCTAACATTCTTTTATTTTTCTAAGAATAAACATGCATGGATCAGTAAACATGCTAGCCAATACCCTGAATAACTCAGGGTGATGTGAGCCTTTCAATGTCTGCCAAGTAAGGAATTCCCTTATCTTCATGTTGGCTAGAGCAATTTTTGCAATGTCTTCATTACTCCCTAATTGTCTATATTTCTTTGCTTCATTTCTCTTGTTAAAGGCAGATTTAAAAAATGAGTTCAATAACTCAGCCGTTTTAGAGCCATCATTAATTTCATGCCCTTCCTCATTCATTAGTGGACCTATTTTCTTGTGGCTTTCTTTTCCTCTGGGTTTTTTTTTTTTTTAATTCTTCTCATTTATTTTAACCCGTTGATCACACTCCATTATGACCATTATGTCTTCCCTAGCAACATGAACAACATCTCAGTGAAAAATTGATTTGGTTTTCTAGGTTCCCCATCATCCCTAACATAAGTGTTCCTTTAGTTTTTGCTCTGAAAAGTTGTACTATTACTGACACAATTTTAAAAATCTTATTCAGAGGAAATTTATAGGCCATTTCTTTAAAAGAATGCTGAAATATGCTTTATAAGGGTCTTTTACATAAAGGCAGGATCTTTGAACTAAAATTTAAAAAAAAGACAAAATGTCTAAAAACAATTGATTTCTTTTTTAATAAAATTGTTTTCACTTCATCATACTCTAAATTTCTGTAGTTCAACACCCTCCCCACAGCAGTCTGGGTTTAGTCTCATATTAGCAGTCCATACTTCTCCAGAATCCAATAAAAGCCACGACACCACTTCCTATCCCCTGCTCCCTGTGGCATGCAGTTTCCCAAACATTAAGATAGGTCTTATAATAAACAAAAATGTGAATATGAAAAATTCAAATTAAACAAAACATGCCCTTGCAATCTGATTGTTTGAATACAAATCAGGTGTTCAGCTCAATTTTTTGTTCAGCTCAATTTTTTGTTCAGCTCAATGTTTTTACCTGCATTTTTTATTTCTGAGAATATATCCTCAGTTAAATAGATTTTTTTTTTTAAAGATTTTATTTATTTATTTGACAGAGATAGAGACAGCCAGCGAGAGAGGGAACACAAGCAGGGGGAGTGGGAGAGGAAGAAGCAGGCTCACAGCTGAGGAGCCTGATGTGGGGCTCGATCCCATAACACCGGGATCACGCCCTGAGCCGAAGGCAGACGCTTAACCGCTGTGCCACCCAGGCGCCCCTAAATAGATTTTATATTCACTTTGTCTTACCTGAGGTGTTGCTAGTGGGTGACCTGATATGCAGGCAGGTTCTCCTTAGATTTTTCATTCTTTGAAAATGCCATTTTCTTCCATTTCTTTTTCTTCATTCAACTTAAAATTGTTTGTTTCTATGCTAATACCAGCAAAATAACATGAAAAAGAAATGAAACTGAAATTAGCCTGACCTGGATTTGCATCCAAATGGTTCCGCTTCTAGGGATAAACTATAGAGCAGTTTACACAAACTCTTTGAGATTCAATCTCATCTATAAATGGGAACTATTAGTATCCAGCCACAAGAAAGGGTACTATGAAGGTTAAGTAAAATAATCATAGTAACGTACTTAGAAGAATGTCTTGCACATAGCAGGTGTCAAACATGTTATTCTTGTTTACTCTTTGTTATTGCTACTTTATCCATTGATTTTGTGTGCTCCATTTCCTTTAATCTATGGTATTTCTTTGAGATAGTTGAATATTGAAATAATAATGAAGAATGTAAAGCATGTGGGAAATGGGATTTTGTTGTTGTCGTCAGTAACAGAGATAGGTCATTGAGACTTCAGATTTAAAGCTTCAAAAGATCTTAGAAACAGTTTAGTCCAACTCTCTTTTTCTAGCTGAGGAAAAACTCCTAGAGCCCTCAAATTCACCCAGCTTAACTATGATCTTTAATTTCCTACTGAATTCTGGAAGGAATACTTAGGGAGCTGGAATAGGGAAGGGGTTTCCATGCAGTAAAATGCTTGACTTGGTGAGAAGGCTACTATAGACTCAAGTCATTATTATAGAAATCTATTCCAATGAATGATTCAGAATTTTCATGCAGAGTTGAATGTGTCACAAATATTCCATACTGTAATTTAAAGCAGCTTTCGCCATAGTTTGTTTCAGGGAACATCATTTCTATATGATGTTACACACTGAGGGATTGCCTTAACTACAAAACTAAGGAGATACTGAACTAAACTAGATGAAATGAGTTTGTTACCAACAGACTTTCTGAAAGCTGTGAGCATCTTAAAAGAAAGGTGCCTATCTGTGTGCATGTGAAGTGCACATGCTGAGCTATTAGAGCACTGGGTTGGGCACAAAGCTCACTCACCATACACTGAGAAACACAAAGATTGCCTTTCTGTCCTTAGAACTCTACCATTGGCTTATCCTGTCAGTGGACTATTACAGTAAAAAAAAAAAAAAATCAATTAAGCAGAGTATTTGATGTGAATACAAATAAGAACAAATAGAAGTTTTTGACCAGTTTTTAGACTTTTCTAGCAGACATTTTGGAATCATGAAGAAACTGTCTCTGTCACCTGAAATAATCCAACCACATTAAACTTTAAAAAACCCATCCACAAAAAAAGTGAAGCTAAAGTTTTCACCTTTAATCTCCTGACATTTATGGAGCAAGACAACATGGCGGTAATGAACTACCACTGATTGTTTCATGTAAGGTGGGGAGGCATCATTAGTTTATGATAACAAGGGGTGAATTGTCAGGCTTTTCCTGAATTGATATGGTGAGATCTAATTAGTCATATAACTGTTTTATTTTCCTTGGTAATGAGCATATGCCAAGGGGCTTATTGCAAAAAGGTACATTTTTCAGAAATCTAAAAAGTATATTGAATGTGAGATACTGTTTTTTTTTCCAAAATTTCTTCTCCAAGACACATGTTGATTTTCACACTATAGGAGCATATTAGAAGATTTTTTAATTCTGCAGCTCTTTTTATTTTTGGAGGTCTAAAAAACTCTCTTATTCTAACATATATTACCTTGTACATGCCTCTTCCTCCTCAGTCTTGGATATTTGTAAATATAATGTGAACTGCTGTACATTTCTACTAATCCCCAGCAAATGCTATCTATGCAAGAGAACTTTTTAAATACCCAATAATTGGATTCCTCATGAGTTGGTAGGTGGGTAAGTAGGTGGTAAGTATTGCTAGGTTTCATATTGTCTACACTTTTTTAGTGTCTAATATTCTGCCTCCACAAATAAAAGGATACATTATTAAATTCTTTGGCAGCTCTTTTCTAGGATGAGTCCGATTCTTACACCCCTTTTTGGCAGGATCTAATTTCTATTCTTTTCAACAGTTCAGCTGACCTCCTGTGCACTCTGTCCTACACTGTAGTGTTTCACTGGACTGCTGATCTCCCCATCTCCATACATTAAAGATGCATTTATACTTTTTACAGTGCTCTGAACATAATTACAAAAGCTTTGAATCCAGAATCAAAAACGAGCAGTTTCATCACATAAAAACTAATTTCTGAAAACCACTACACACAGAGATCCAAAGTCAAAGGGAGGACAAACTTAAAACTCTTCAGGAGCAACCAGCACAAAAATATTTTCTAAGCAGACCCATGGAAAAGTTTGTTATGTGCAGCAATTCAAAATGCTGGCCCCATCTACCTATTGTTTTCTAAACCCGTTGAAGTCCTATTATCCAGTCTGTTGGGTTTTTTTCATTACAGGTAACTAATGTGCCATTTCTATTTAATAACAGTCTCCTTCAATTTCCCTTTGTAATTAAGTACATGATCAATCATTTAATTGTGAAATTTTAAAAAGTAATAATATAGGACAATATTTAGTAGATCTTTTTAAGAAACAAAAGGTATGTCTAGAGTCCAAAAGCAAGTACAGGTTTCTCATGCTGTTATTTATAAACATTTTTAATGAACAGTGTGTGATAATCTTGACTTTTGGGTTCAGATTCAACTATAAAAAGTGTAGGGAAAATAACAGTTTGCTGTGTATGCTCCCTCAAATGCAGTCTGATTTTCCTTTCAACTTCAAACAGAAAATTGTGTACCTTTATTGCAGAAAGAAGAAACTCTGCTGGAGAAGCTCTTCCCCACCATCACTTCCCCTGATAATGTGCCCTCCTCCTTCAACACGTAGTTCTGCTGTCACCTCTCATGGAAGCTTTTCCTCACCTTACAGTAAGGTCAGAGACAATATTGCTGTTTTTTAATACAGTCTGGGCTGCCCATGACCAAACCAGTCCAAATGACATTAGTTTCAGTTATTTCCTTTTCTGTTTCCCCCTTGAATTTTGAGATTCTCAAACACATACACTATAGCTTTATCTCATCCTGTGAACACCAATTTTCCATATAACAGAAACCCAATACATAATTTTTGAAAGGGTGTGATGTCCCAAAACCACACAATGAAAAAGATGGCACTGGGAACCAGCTCTTCACACAGGGAATCCAATTTAATTGTGAAAATTTTAAAAGCAGTAGTAGTTATTATATAGGAGAGTATTTAGAGGGCATTTTGAAGAAATAAAAGGTATGTCTATTCCAAAAGAAAATAAAGAATCCTCTCACTGTTACGCATAAGCTTAAGCAGTGGAAAAATTATATAAAGAAATGTCTAAATTACAGCTCGTTAAGCAGGCTTCTCTTTCCTTGAATTCCTCTGTATATGTTTGCAGGGGGGTGAGCCCTCCTAAAGGCCACCTAAACTAGCTGCAATGTCTTCCAGTTTTTCCTTTGGTAAACAAATATATATCAAATATCCAAGTGTTAGGATCCATGCTAAATGTTGTAGACATACACCAATGCATACTTAAAATTTTCGGTTTCATAGGTGAAGTAGAATATGAACAAGCAATTTCAGTAACAATTCAGGATAGAAGTCTGTTGAACATACAAGGAAAGCACAAAGAGAGAATCTTCAACATTATTAGGGTCAAGAGGGGAGAATAAGAAATCCTTCATAGAGGAAGTAGTGGTTGAATTAAGATCTGAAACAAGATCTCTAAAAGACATTTAGGAAAGGGAATTCTTAGTAATGTGGCAGAGACATAGACATATAAAACTCCTTTGTTTAATAGAGAATTTGAAGGAGAAAGAGAGAAAAGGTGATGTACTCCCAAAAGGCCGGGTGAGCACAAATCAAAAACATGGTTCTTTCCCAGTCTCTATTTTTACCTTATATTTTGGTGAAGAATTGAGTGCCAACTTTCATATAAATATGAATGTAACATTGAATTTTGTGGTAAGAAGAATTTTTAAAATATACCCCCAAAGATATTCTTCTTTAATCCACAGAACTTGTGAATATGATGAGATATCATTCCTGTGAATATATTATAATAATATGGTATCAGGTACAGTTAACCTTGAGACAGGGAGATTGTCTGGGTGGGCCTGATCTAAACATATCAATCTTTTAAAGCACAGAGCTTTTTCTGGCTGAAGGCAGAGATGTTAGAGATCTTCAAAGTGTGAGAAGAACTCAGCTCAGTGTTGCTGCTTTAAAGATGGAGAAATTGTGTAAGAGGAGCACAGATGAGCCAAGTTGCTGGGGAATCATCCAGCTGAGAAACAGGAACCTCAGTCCTATCATCACAATGCACTGAACTCAGCTAACAACCTTAGTGAGAGCATGGAAGTAAAATCATCAGAGCATCCTAATAAAACACTAGCCCAGGTGAAACTTTTTTTTTTTAATTTAATTTTATTTATTTTTTTTCTTTTTAAATTTTTATCTGAATTTTAGTTAGTTAACATTACAGTAAATATTGTTTTCAGGAGTGGAATTTAGTGATTCAGCACTTACATACAATACCCAGTGCTCATAACAAGTGCCCTCCTTAATGCCCATCACCCATTTAGTTATCTCCCACCCTCTTCCCTCCATCAACCTTCAGTTTATTCTCTCTTATGGAGTCTGTTGTGTTTT
This sequence comes from Ailuropoda melanoleuca, assembly GCF_002007445.2. Lineage (NCBI taxonomy): Eukaryota > Metazoa > Chordata > Mammalia > Carnivora > Ursidae > Ailuropoda > Ailuropoda melanoleuca. The sequence continues at coordinate 39,675,324 of NC_048223.1, forward strand.
ATTTTTTTTCTCTCTCTCTCTTTTCCCCTTCCCCATATGTTCACCTGTTTTGTTTCTTAAATCCCACATATGAGTGAAATCATATGGTATTTGTCTTTCTGTCTGATTTATTTTGCTTGGCACAATAGGCCCAGATTAAACCTTGATTTCAGCCCTCTGAAATCTTATGCAAAGAGCCTAGTCAAGCCCCCCTGGATTTTGGCCTAAAGGATTATGAACTAATTAGTGGATATTGTTTTTATTCTACTCAATTTTTGGTAATTTCTTATGAAGCAATAAAAAGTAATAATGATTTATTGTGTGTTATTTTTTTCCTAATAAAAATTTGAGAATATATTAAGTGTTCAAAAACTATTGATTAGGCTAAGAAAAAAATAAGACACCAATTAGTCACATCAGAAATGAAAAGGGGACATAACTACAGAATCCAAGGACGTTAAAAGGATAATACAAAAACACTATGAACAACTCTATACCCACATATTTGATAATCTACGTGAAACGGAACATTTCTTGAAAGACACAGCTGCCAAAATTCACACAAGAAGAAACAGAAAATCTGAATAAACCTATATTTATTACAGAAATTGAATCAATAATTAATAATCATCCAAAAGAGAAAACACCAGACCCACATGGGTTCACTGGTGAATTTGACCAAACATTTAAAGAAGAATTATAACAATTCTCCATAACCTCTTTCAAAGGATAGAAGCAAAAGGATAATGTTTGCTAATTTGTTCTGTGATGCTGTGTTACCTTAATACCAAAACCTGGAAAAGACATTACAAGAAAAAAAGAAAAAGGTACACACCAATATCTCTCATGAACATAGATGCAAAAATCCTCAATGAAATGTTAACAAATTGAACCTAAGAATGGAAAAAGAATAATTATACACCACAACCAAGTGCGATGTAAAGCTGATTCAACATTCAAAAATCAAATAATGTAATCGATCACATCCACAGGCTAAAAAGCAAAATCTCATGATTAGATTAATAGATTTAGAAACAGTATTTGACAAAATCCGACACACACTTATGATAAAAACTCAATAAACTAGGAGTAGAAGTGAACTTCTTCAACTTAATAAAGACAGTATGGAAAAAAAATCTGCAGCTACCATCATACTAGATAGTGAGAGACTTCCCCACTAAGATAAGGTACAAGGCAAGAATTTCCCCTCCCATCATTTCTTTTCAACATTGTACTAGATGTCCTAGCAAATGCAGTAAGATGAGAAAAGAAAAGGTATATAGACTGGGAAAAAAAAAAAACCAAAAACCTCTCTTCATTCACAGATGACATGATTATTTATTTAGAGAATCCAAAAGAATCAAGAACAACCAAAAACCTTCTAGAACTAATAAGTGATTATAACAAGGTTGCAGGATACAAGATTAATATATAAAAATCAATCACTTTCCTTTATATCAGAAACTTTAAAATAGAATTTGAAATTTAAAATGCAATACCATTTACATTAGCACCTCAAAAATGAAATACTTAGATATAAATCTAACTATATATATATAACTATATATATAAGTTAGATATAAAACTAACTATATATACATATCATATATATATGTCATATATATATATATATATGATCTACATGAGGAAAACTATACAACACTGATGAATGAAATGAAAGAACTAAATAAATGAGGAGATATTCCAGATTTATAAATAAGTTTATAATTGGGAAGACTCCATATTGTCAAGATGTCAGTTCTTCCCAAATTAATCTATAGATTCAATGCAATCCCAATAAAAACCCCAGCAAGTTGTTTTGTGGCAATTGACAAACAAGTTTATATGGAGAGGCAGAACACCCAGCATAGCCAATAAAATTTGGAGGAGAAAAAAGTTGGAGGACTGACACTACCAGACTTACTGTAAAGCTACAGTAATTAAGACACGGCCATATTGAAAAGGACAAATAGACTAATGGAATAGAACTTATAGTCCAGAAACAGACCCCCCCCCAAAATATAATCAACTGATCTTTGACAAAAGAGAAAAGGCATTACAATGGAGCAAAGACAATCTTTTCCATAAATAAATAAATAGATGATGATGAGAGATAGACAGATGGTAAAAGATAGATGATGATTGATAGGTAAATAGATAGATGATAGTCAGTCTGCACAGAGATCTTACATCCCTCACCAAAGTTAACTCAAAATGGATCTTAGACTACATGCAAATTGCAAAATAGTAAAACTCCTAGAATATAAGATAGGGGTAAACCTAGATGACCTGGGGTAGAGAGATGCTTTTTTAGATACAACATTAAAGGCATGTTTCATTATAGAAATAACTGACAAATGGGAATTAATTCAAATTAAAAAAAAAATTTTATTCTGTGAAAAACAATATCAATAGAATGGAAAGACAGCCTCAGACTGGAAGAAAATATTTGCAAAGACATATCTTATGATATTCACGTATATATATGGTCCAAAATATATCAGAACTTTTAAAACTCAACAAGAAAATAACTCATTTAAAAAAAAATGGGTCAAAACCTTAACAGACATATCACCCGAGAATGTATACAGATATGAAAAGATGCTCCACATCATAGGTCATCATGGAAGGGCAAAGAGAAACAATGAGATATCACTACACACCTATTAGAATTGACAAAATTCAAAACATTGACAACACCAAGAGCTAATGAGGATGTTGAGCAACAGGGACTTTCATACATTCTTGGAAGGAAAATGCAAAATGGTACAGCCACTTTGGAAGGCAGTCTGGTGGTTTCTTACAAAACTAAACATCCTCTTATCATACGATACAGAAATTGTGTTCCTTGGTATTTACCCAAAGTAGTTGAAATCTTATTTCCACACAATAACCTGCATATGGATGTTTATAGCAGCTTATTCATAATTGCCAAAACTTGGAAGCAGCCCTTCAGTAGGTGAATGGATAAATATACATGAAGTGTGGTACATCCATACAATGAAATATTATTCAGCACTAAAAAATGTGCATATAGAGCCATGAGAACACATGGTGGAACCTTAAATGCCTATTATTATGTGAAGGAAGCCAATGTAAAAAGGTTACTTACTGTATGATTCCAACAGTACAACATTCTGAAATAGAAAAAAATATATACCGATAGTAAAAAGATCTCCAAAAGTGGTTGTCAGGGATTGATGTGGGGTTAAGGGAAGAATAGGTAGCACTCAGAGGATTTTAAAACAGTGAAAATACTCTGTATAATGCCATAATGATGGATCTATGCCATTATACATTTGTCCAAACTCATGGAATGCACACCACCAAAAATGAATCATGAAGTAAACTATGGACTTTGGGGGATTATGACGTGTCATTGTAAATTCATCAAATGTAGCAAAGATGTATGGTGGGGGATGTTGTAATGAGGGAGGCTGTGCGTGTGGTGGCAGGGTCCATATGGGAAATCTCTGTACCTGCTCCTCAATTTTGCTGTGAAGTGAATTTGCCTTCAAAATAGATTATCAAAAAATTAATGAGAAAAATATTGATGATATTAATGAAAGAGTTGATAAGATCCATAATACATTCTAGATATCTAACTTAACATCCACTCCTCTTCTTCTTTGGTAAAATAACTGAATCTGTTTTGTTGGCAATATGCCTAACCAAGAGACTAAATATCCAGTCCTTCTTTCAGCTAATGTGGACAAGTTTTGGCCAACTATATTTACAAAGAAGTGTTATTCTGAGAAGTCTTTCTATAGATAGGGATTATATAGTTTTTTTGTCTTTTTCTCCTTTCTGCTGTATGGCTTTCTGAAACATGATATGATGGTTTAAGTTCATCTTGCACCATAAGGTGATACCAGCAGTGTCTATTGATACATTATCTACTAATGTATCTATGGTACACTATATAAAATACCCCCAAAACTTAGTGGCTTAAAAAACAGACATATCATTATATATCTCAATTCTGTGGATCAGATTATTTTTCTTTCTCTTTTTTTTTTTTTTGAAAGATTTTATTTATTTATTTGACAGAGATAGAGACAGCCAGCGAGAGAGGGAACACAAGCAGGGGGAGTGGGAAAGGAAGAAGCAGGCTTCCAGTGGGGTAGCCTGATGTGGGGCTCAATCCCAGAACGCCAGGATCACGCCCTGAGCCGAAGGCAGACGTTTAACGACTGAGCCACACAGGTGCCCTTCAGATGATTTTTCTGTTCCATACAGCATTATTTGAGGTCTCTCATCAAAAATTAGCTGGGCAGCAGGGCTGGTTTTCAGGAACCATGATAGCTTACTCTCATTTCTGTCACTGTGATAAAAATTGCTAAAAGTTGAAACCTAGCTGGGTCCCTTCCTTCTCTATATACTCTCTGAGTCTATCTGGATGATCTCTCAAACTGGGTAGTTGGATTTATTACATGACAGCTCAGGGCTCTAAGAGCAAATGTTTCAAGAAGCAAGAAGTAGAAACTGACAGTACCTTGAGGCATGGATCTGGAAATTGGCACAGTGTCATTTCTGCCATATTCTATTATTCAAAGTAGTCACTTATTCTGTCCAGATGCAAGGAGAAGGGACATAGACCTCATCTCTAAATAGGAAAAGTGTGAAGAAGTTGTGCCAATTTTGATCTGCCACTGGTGACCTAAGGATGGCAGAGATGAGCTGGAACAGCCTGGGTCCCTGACATAAAGCTTCTAAGGTAACTCTATGCTGCTTACATCTGAATTTATTTTATGTTACAGTGAAATAAATGTGCATCTGTTTTAAGCAACTATGGTTGGATTTTAGTTTTATGTAGCAGAAACTGATTCTGAGAACTTCAATAAGAATTTTGTAGGAATGTGGACTCTAGAATCATGGTGATTTACTTAGTATGTCAAATTTCTGTGTTCCAGGGCTTCTCATGGCCTTTTATTATTACATATATATAGTGTTAACAAATACTCTATTTTATCTTGGAATACATAAACTGCAACTTTCTTCTGATGGATATGTAAGAGTTATGTAATTTTGGAATTCATCTGCTCTATTCATGTTAAATACCCTTAGTGACAAAATACAAAGAGTCACTGTATTAATCTAAAACAATGAGGTTTTCATGGATAATAAAAATAAGTGAAATGGAAAGCAAGAATCTTGAAAGAAAAAAGAAGGTGTAAAAATCCAATGAAATCATATGCAAATGGAAGAAAATGTTTGCATTAGCAACTTGTCCTTCCCATTTCTTCTGATAATGTCCTAGCTGTTTATTTGTTTTAAGTTGTCATGGTAAAAGGCAGAAGACCTGAAATCAATGCAGCAATGGGAGGTTGTGTTTTATTTGCTGCTTTATTTTACTTACCATTGTTTCACCCGATCACAATGCTTTTCAAAGCAACACTCTACCACACTTAGAACCTTTTGTACATCCATACTCTATCCATTCAAATTCTTGTGCATTCCCCTCCCTTGTGCAAATCCAGACTTATTCTCAAATCCTCCCAATCACATCTTAAGACTTTCACAAGATATTTTGAGTGCATGCACATGAACAATTCTCTCACACATTTGCATATTTTTGCACTTGCCCTCTTGTGTTTATTCAATCTTTTGAAAACTTACTCTTATAAATTCATACTCTGCCTAATGATGCACTCACTTACATACTTGTCTGTGTTACACATCTTTTGACAAGATATATAAATGAGTTTTCTTAAGTTTCTCTAAGCCCAACCGACCTCATTCTTCTCTACTCCAGACTAAAAGGTCATGTCACATGAAAGGGGAGAAGCCAGAGGCAGATGATTTGTGATGACGCTGAAGAACTAATGCTTCCGGACTCCTTCTTTGCGCGAATCCTTTTCAAGGCTCTGCTAGGAGCTTTAGTGATATGGTCACAAGTGTGTTCACAGGTTTTTGAAAAAATATCAAAAGGAAGATATTTTAAGATCATTGTCTTTTTTCATACTTTGCCACACGTTGGATGTTATTGGAGTAACACAGGACATTGTTGGGATCCCTTTCAGAAGAAGCTTATTTGGAATTACACTATTCTAACTATAGTATGAAAAGGTGAATATTCCAATTTAAAAAAACTAGTAAATTGCAGACTTTGAGTTGGACTTATGAGTTGGACTTTTCTCATTCTAATTAATAAACTAGGAGATTCAGATAAAAACAGATGATAAAGTAAGCCATGAAAGCAATGAAATCATACATATTTTCATGCAGGGAAGCAAATGTGACTCCCCCCAAAAATTATTAGACCACATGAAAGTAACAGTTCAGTAAAAGGAAAAATTCCCTTTTAAAATAGAATGAATAGACCCTTGAGAAGTCTCTTTAATGAAGAAGTATGAGTCATAAGAACACATTGAAAAAAAATTAAATTTCTTGCTGACTTGACACTATTGTTGACATCAATGCAGATAACATAAAATTTTTATGTGCCACTAGAATGAGGATATTGGCAACAAACTGGTTACGTGTGTCGTCATTTCAAAACATATTTAGGTCATTCTATGAGAAAACTTGAAATGCTCTGCCATCTAATGACATATATATGAAAGAAATTTGATAACATTTCTTTGACATTTATAAAATGTGAGATCATCCATAGTGAGCTGTAAAGTGAAAGGAAAATCCCCTAAACTTCTATCTCTACTGCTACTTTACTACTGCTGCTAATATTAGCAACAATAGATTTTAAGCAACCATACTAGAGAAAATACTGAATTACCTTTGTAATCTCTCTGTAGAAGATAGCACAGGCAATTCCTATATGAAGAGGAAATCAAACAAAGAATATGCAGCCAAAAATACATGGAAAAGCATAATAGAGGTGGTTAATTAATAAAATACTATTTTGTACTTATAATGTTTGTGGTATTTGTCAACTTTTAAGCATATATTTGCCATGGTTTATTATCTCATGCTAAATAAAGGCTTAATTTCATGCTTAATTTCATATCTAATATTTTATTCATAATTTTATGTTCTTTTTTCTAAGGAATTTTCCCCCAAATTATATCAACTGGCACCATCAAGGCTGAAACTACCTCAAGAAGAGGCCAGTGTCAGTCACTGTGAGAACAAATGGATTAAAGTAAATCTAGGGACCAAGATTTAGGATAATCACAAACCTATTAAAAAAAGAAAGAAAGAAAAGATTCTATATTGAAGGAAAGGTGAGGTAGGAAATATGGATGGAGAGTAAAAATAAACAGAACATGGGGGAAATCTCTATGAACAAATGTAATTTAATATCAGCTCTTGAAAGAGGTGAATAAAAAGAACGATGTGTGGGGTGCTTCCTGAAAGTGGCATGGAATGTGCCAGCCTTTGAGGGTGAGGACTCTAAGAGTGGAGGCTCAGATGAACACGAGAAAGGAATTCAGAGAAATGGGAATAGCATTCTTCAGTGCCATGTGGAGGAGGTAATATTAAAAATATAATGACAACATTGAGCCCTGAAATATTAAGGTTTTTAAAAATTTTATTCAAATACTTATTCAAGTTATCTCATTCATACACATTACCAGACTAAATAAATGATCACCAAAGAAACCAAACATTGCCTGCCTTTAGCCTTAGACACTTGGAAAGAATCCACAACATTTTTATTTTCCAACATCAGCAGCCAATGTTATTACATTAGTTAATTCTCTCTGTACATAAATGAAAACAACATAGGGATCATTTCCTTCAGATCCAGGCTAAGTTCCACATGAGAAGCCCACTGAGTCCAGTTGACCCACTATAAACTTATTTAGATTAAGAATGTAGACACATCTGGGACATCCAAGGAGTTCAAGAAAAATCCATTAGCAAACCTGCCACTAGAATACAAATATATAGCATTGATTTTTAAAATGAGAAAAAAGTCAATAGGTTAATAGAAGCCCCAAATTTCAAAATACATCTTGATATTTCTCAAGGAAGGATGACAAAGATAATTTAGTTCTCCCATTAAAATAGTTAAGACAGTACCCAACTATGCAAATTCTGTTCTCCAGTCTCAATTTTCTCTACTCTTGTCCCCCAACTTTGATGAAGATATTCATGGGAGAATCCAAAACATTATTATTGGAAAGATTGCATATACATCTAATAGTAAGTATCTTTCATAACAGCTTTTACATCATGCCCCACTAGGGTTTCTTTTACACTAGTCTGGCATGACAGTGTAATTCCCTGTTAAATGCTATATTAGCAAGGATGAGTAATAACTCAACGTGATGCTAACACAGCACAAGTTTAAATTGCTAATTCAATGAAGCCTTCATTTTGTTTTACATTGCTCTAATCATTGTAATTCTTGCAATAAAATGTTAGAATCCCTTAAAGATAAAAAGAAACATGAATATAGTGCCCATGTTCCCTACTTTTGGCTAAATGTACATCTTCAGAAGGAAGTGGTTCTCTGGCTTTAGTATCAGCACTTATCAAAGGGGATGCTCAGGAATCTTTTCAAAAGCTTTTCAAAAACACTTTAGTCTAGGTATGAACAGTGTTGATTTCTTCCCTCATTCTTCTTGCTCCTTTAATATGAAAATCAGTAAATTACTAAGTCTCCTCTCATATTGTGAAACCACTTTCAGGTTTACTCTCTCTTCCTTTCCCAAATTTTATTATGATACTTTAGGTTACATGCCTAGTTCTGAACATACAGTTTGTAATACATAACTTTTTTTTTTTTTTAAGTAGGCTCCATGCCCAGCATGGAGCCCAGTGCAATGCTTGAACTCACAACCCTGAGATCAAGACCTGAGCTTAGATCAACAGTCAGATGCTTAACTGATCGAGCCACCCAGGCCCCCTCAGTTTGTAACACATCGAAATGTGTGCTCCCACCATATTAACCATCACACACACAAACATATACACACAAACAATTTAACCCTGTCACTCATCTACTCAAAAAACTTAGAAGTTTGCATTGCTTGAAAGGTTATTTTCTGGCTTTCAAAGGATTACAGGACGTTGGGTAAATATATATAAATATACATATATATTTATTCACAGCTTATATATACAGATACATATGTTTGAACTGTTCAGGTCCACTTACAAGCAGATTTTTTTTTGATAAATACAGTACAGCACTGCAAATTAATTTTTTTATTCCTTATGATTTTCTTAACAACATTTTCTTTTCTCTAGCTTCCTTTATTGTCAGAATAGAGCATACAATACATATAACATACAAACTATGTGTTAATCAACTGTTTTTGTTATTTGTAGAGCTTCCAATCAACTGTGGGCCATTAGTAAAGATCTGGGGGAGTCAAAAATAAACTGACTAATTTTTATTATGCTAAGTGTTATTGTGAATTGTTTAATATATAATTTACTTTCTCAATGTTATATTTGTAAATTCAGCCTTATTTTATAATTTGTAAGAAACATTTAATATTAAGACATTGTCCATTGTCTATTATGTGTTTGACCTTTTTTTTTTTCTTAAATTTTTATTTGAGTTTGATTATGGTACCACTTTTGCCAGGAAGATGATTTTATAATGTATATTTTGTGGCTATATATGCCTACAGCTTCTAGGTTTCCAAACATACTAAAAGTTTTAAAAATTGCATATTATTGAAGATTAAGTAATTATTCAATGATTACTGCTTATTTTATATTATCTTAATTTAAAATTTTGGAGCCATCTGTACCTGATTTTAGTAAAAATATCCAGCTTTTAATTTTCCCAAAGAGCTAGCCCTGTGTCCCCACACTGTTAATTGAATGCACTTCCTTGCCACAGTGATTTGAAATACATATTCTAAGTTACAATTCATCTATTAGTCTCTTTAGTCCAGTTCATTAATCTGCTTTGTGTTTAATAACTTTAACTTTTTACTATTTAGTATAACTAAACTTCCTCCATTATGTGTATTTTATAGGATTTAATATCCTCTGGGTAATTGTTACTAGTATATTTCTCAACCTCTTCCCTCAGTATCATCTCCTCTTATCTTGCAAGCAGCATAATTATTGCATTGTAGATGCAATATATTGTAGAAGTTTCTATTTTAGGAAGAACTGACATGTTTATAATATTTTTCTTTGTCCAAAAATGTTTTAATTTTTCCTATTTTTTTCTTTCACTTCTGTCAGATAAATTAAAGGTTTTTTTTGTTTGTTTTATGAGTCCTGTATGTTTTCTTTTTAATATTTTTACTGGGTCTTTTGTATTTTCAGTGTTAGGTTAAATGGACTTTTTCATTTGATGATATGTTTATTTATTTATTTTTTTTTTTTTTTTTTAAAGATTTTATTTATTTATTCGACAGAGCTAGAGACAGCCAGCGAGAGAGGGAACACAAGCAGGGGGAGTGATGATATGTTTAAACAGAGTCATATATAGGAAAGTTAAATATTAATATATATTTAAACATTAAAATGCTAGACTTGTCACTGAATTCCATTATCATTTCAGTTTCAGTTGACACAAATATACAATTTCACTGTATTCAATTGTTTTTTGAAAATAATAATTATTCTTAAAAATGGTATTTGTACCTTGCATTGCATTCTTTTGTCTTATTAAGCATTTCCAACATGAAAACATAGGTGCTAAATTTATGTACCCAATTTCATGTGTTTTACAGTTATTTATGATATTTTTATGTACGAAATTTTCAATTTTTACTGTCAAATCTATCATTTTTCCTGTTTGTTTTATGATTAAAAGAGGCTCTTAAACATAATGATCTGACAATTTTACCAAGTTTTCAAACAGTTAAATAATTGTGCCAACAGAATTTGTTGAATACCTTATTCTTAACTCACTGATTTCCAGAATCATACTTTATGTACATTAATTTATCTTATACTAATTTCAATATGCTATGTATTAATTTCAACATATTGGACCAGACATGGTATATTTTACTCTCATTTTCTAAAAGCTATTAAAATGAAGAAATTCCTTACCATTTGTGCTGGAAAATAAAAAGTAGTCTTCTCTGTTTCAGAAATTGTGCAAAATTCTTAAAAGATGGAAAAAAATAGAATTTTATTGACTAATGCATGCTAGTATTTTCTTTCTACTTAAAGACGTAAGTAACCAGAGTAGGAGGAAACACAGTGGTTATTTACAGAATTTTTAGTTTGAACGCCCCTGAAGGTTACCAAGTGAATCATCCCCTGCATAATTTCCCTATATAGATATCTATAATTAAGAAAGGTCAATAAATGGGGGCATTTGGGTCAGTTTTCCAGTGTTTGATAAGCCGTGTGTACATATACACAGATAAAGATCCATCAAGATAGCTCACATATGCATACCTTTTCCTTCTCCAACACCATGGGAAACAGATCAGCAGCATGACCCATTGCTCCCCAAATGGTGACTGTGTGAGCAGTTATTGTTAGCATATACTGACAATCCAAAGCACATGAGGACTTCTCAAACAGAAACACCAGGGCACCTGGGTGGCTCAGGGGGTTAAGTGCCAGACTGCTGGTATTGGCTCAGGTCATGATCTCAGGGTGGTAAGATTGAGCTTTGTGTCAAGTCCCCTATTGGGCTCCACATTCAGCATGGAGTCTGCTTGAGATTCTTTCGTCTTCCTTCTCCCGCCACTCTGTTCCTCTCCCTTCTAGACTCTCTTTCTCTAAAATAAACAAATAAAATCGTAAAAAAAAAAAGAAAATGCAACACCACTCCATGAGAGTCAGCCACATGAAATGAAGAGATAACAAACTTAATGACATAAAGTATTTACAGCCAAGAATACAGCATCAAGGTGACAGGTAGGACAGGGCTTTTGAATCAGTATGGAGATTGAAGATAATACTGCATTATCTAAAATGGTTTTTATAGTATGAAATGGAAATTAAATATAGATATTTTAACAAGATATGCCTAGTTAAAGAACAAATTAGTAAAGCAAAAACTGAATACAGATATTACCCCCCAAATAAAAAAGAAATAAGTAAATATACTAGATATATAATTATAAAAGGGTTAAGAGATATGGAAAACAGATTCAGTAGTTCCAATATTCATTTTAATATAATGTATTAAAGAATGTGCTTTAAAACGACAAGAAAGGAGGAAAGATTAAAGAAATAATATAATTTTTTTGGTTTCTGATAATACGGCAAGTTAGGTTATTCACACCAGCATTCAAGATAAAACAATTACAAAATAGAACAAAATTAAAACAAAATAATAAGAATATCTTAATGCCATCAGTAAGCTGATAAGAGGGAAGTCTAGTCTCTACACAAATATGTAAGATGAAAGAATTAAGCAAAGCACTAAAACAGTTTTCTTTTCTTTTTTTTTTTTTTAAAGATTTTATTTATTTATTCGACAGAGATAGAGACAGCCAGCGAGAGAGGGAACACAAGCAGGGGGAGTGGGAGAGGAAGAAACAGGCGCCCAGCAGAGAAGCCTGATGTGGGGCTCGATCCCATAACGCTGGGATCACACCCGGAGCCGAAGGCAGACGCTTAACTGCTGTGCCACCCAGGCACCCCTAAAACAGTTTTCTTTTGAGGACATTTGTCAAACCAATGGAACACAAGATCTCTTTTAAACTTCAGTGAGTGCAGAGAGGAGAGGAAAATCTTGGAGCCTATCCAAATTGAGGAGTCTAATAGGAGACAGTTCCTCAAAAAAATTAGCTCCAAAGACTAAACTTTTCAAGTCAGAGTAAACCAGAATTAACTATTCCCTAATTCTAAGATAGATATGAAGGGCTTTGTTCTTTCTATAGGTTCTATGGAAGAATCTGTTTCTTTTTTCCAACTTCTAGAGGCCATCCAAATTTTTGACTCCATCTTCGAAGCCAGCAGCCTGACATCGTCTGTCTTATCTGACCTGTTCTATCCTCACATCACTTTATGACTCTGACCCTCTTGCCTCACTCTAATAAGGACCTCAGTGATTACATTGGGTCTACCTGATAATTAAGAATAATGTTTCTATCTCAGAATTCTTTTTTTTAAGATTTTATTTATTTATTTGACATAGAGAGAACAAGCAGGGGGAGCAGCAGACAGAGGCAGAGAGAGAAGGAGGCCCCCCATGGAGCAGGAAGACTGACAGGGGACTCCATCCCAGGACCCCAGGATCATGACCTAAGTGAAAAGCAGCTGCTTAACTGACTGAGCCACCCAGTCACCCCTCTATCTCAGAATTCTTAACTCAATTACATTAGCAAAGTCTCTTTTCCCATCTAATAAGACAACATATTCACAGTTTCCAGGGATTAAGACATTGACATCTTCAGGGGTCATCACTCAACTTACCATAGGAGGCCATCCAAAAAAAATTCAAGTAATGTATTAATTTAATTAAAAGTAGTTATCCCTCAGGAGGTACTTGTGTATTCCCCTGGGCACCTGGAAGAAACTCACAAACATTTCTGGAAAAAACACAGCTTTATTGTACCCCTCAAAGAATACCTATAAAGATGTTTGCAAAAAAAACCAAAGACTTTGATTAAAAATTCATCAAACATGCAAGAAAACAGGCACCATGAAGAAAACTCAGCAGAAAAAAACATAAAGAAGAAATAAATATCAAATTATGAGAGTACAATGTGAACGTACTTAATGCCACTAAATGGTGCACTTAAACATAGTTAAAAAGGTAAATGTTTTGTTATGTATATTTTACCACAAACAAATATAAGAGAGATTGTAAAACAACCACAATGACCAAGTTTAAAGAAATTAGAAGCAAACTTGAAAATAAATGCAGAGATTAGGCACTACAAGAATTACTTAGATGTTTGAAAATGATTTACAGAACTTCTAGAAATAAACCACACAGCAATTGAAATTTAAAAATGTAGAGCATTATACACAATTAAAGAGAGAATTAGGGAAATGAAAGACAAACAAAGAGACAGGAAGGAGAATCTGCTTTTGAAATGATAGCATGAGGACCACCATAGACCCACTCCCCAGTGAAACAATCATAACTGATGAAAATTATTTTAAAGAACAACTAAAGTCTCCAGAAATTGTCATCAGGGCATACAGCAGATGAAGAACATTTATTCAAGAAAATCTACTGTATCTCAGTAAAGAAGAGCCAATGTCTGTGGCATATGAGCCTCAAGCTGCTACTCCCACCACCTCCAGCTCCGCTCGAGGTGGGTGAGACCAAGAAGACCATTTTCATCCTATCCTCCCAGCCTTTGTTGTAGAGATTAAATTCTGGATGAGCACAGCTGAGAGTAAGGGACTCCTGTCCTACACCCATCCTCCACTCATAAAGTGGAATCTTTACTCCAGGAGTGGTAGGAATATTAGGTCCTCCATCACCCTCTCCTCAGTCCCCTCAAGGTAGGGATGCTATGCTGGGAAAGATGTGCTAAGAAAACCAGAGGCCACGTTCCCCACTGTGCTCCCAACTCATAAAGCACAGGTGACACTCCAAGAGAAGCTAACCATTGATCATGCTATCAAGTCCAGAGTAGTAAAATAGAGATTTTGTTCGGGGTGAGAGACAGGCCATAAGAACAAAGAGCTCTGAAGTTCTCCCCACATGAACTGGCTAACTTTATTAGAATAGAGTATGAAGAAATTTAAAACAAAGAATGCCCTTGAAAATAAGAATATTTTTGGTCTTAAGCAATTAAAAGAAACCTGGTAGCTTCAAGAGAATACCAAGGTAAACTACAGGCCAGCTATTTTACCAGAGAACACTAGGGAAAGAGGCAACTAAGAAAAGCCCTTTGGGGTTGAGAAAAAAACCCTCAAAGACTGGGCTCAAAAATTACCACCGTGGAGGGGCTTTAATTTAATGGAATTCAAACTGTAGAGCAATGTATGTCCTGGAACACTGTCACAATCCATATAGTAATCAGCTGGCAATTAGTGGAATCTAACAGTTTTATGTGATACCAACAGAGTCAGGAAGCTTAACAGAGAGATCAAGAAAAGACATAACTAAAGAGAGTCCTATTAAAACCAATCATCCCAGGGTGACTATGCACATGGCAAGGCTGTGCTCACAAAGGAATGACTTTTCACTAAAACTGTAGAGCAAAAAAACAAACAACACCAAGCCCCAGAGGAATGGGAATCGTTACTCAGAATTGCCACATTTTGTTTAAAAACTTGAGTTTTCAACAACAAAAAACACAAAACACTCAAAGAAACAGGAATATTTGACCCATGCATGAGAGAAAAAAATAGGGGGCAAAATTTGACTGTGAGGATACCCCTATTAGGATTCAAAAGACAAAAGTTAAAAACAGCTTACCATAAATATGCTTAAAGAACTAAAGAAAACTGTTTAAGAATTAAAGAAAGATATAGTGACAATGTTTCATTGAATAGAGAGCTTCACTACAATAATAGAAATTACAAATAGTGTATTTAAAATAGTAGAGAAAGAATTAGTGAATTTAAAGATCAATAATTATGTGACTTTGGGGCGCCTGGGTGGCACAGCGGTTAAGCGTCTGCCTTCGGCTCAGGGCGTGATCCCGGTGTTATGGGATCGAGCCCCACGTCAGGCTCCTCTGCTATGAGCCTGCTTCTTCCTCTCCCACTCCCTCTGCTTGTGTTCCCTCTCGCTGGCTGTCTCTATCTCTGTCAAGTAAATAAATAAAATCTTTAAAAAAAAAATAATAATTATGTGACTTGAATAAAGAAAAAATATGAAAATGAATAAACAGAACTCAGAGAAATGTGGGACTTCACTGAGCTTACAGATAAATGCATACTGGGAATAGCAGGAGAGGAGAGAGAAAGGAACAGATAAAATATTCAAGAAATAATGGTAAGAAAGCCTTCCAAATGGAATAAAAAAACAGTAACCTGCAAACAAAAGAAGCAAGAGAAATACCAAGTAGGTTAGCAACAATAGAATCCACACCCAGACCTATCATGGTATAGATGTTGAAAGACAAAGAACATCTTGAAAGCAGTGAGAAATGACTTTAGTATACCAATGAAATCCCAATAAGATTAACAGCTGACTTCACATCAGAAACCATGAGACCATAGGTAGTGGAATGACATTCAAACTCCTGAAAGAAAAAAAAATGACTACTAAAATTCTTTTTTTTTTTAAAGATTTTATTTATTTATTTGAGAGAAAGTGAGCAAGAGAGAGAGAGAGAGAGCATGAGCGAGCACTAGCAGGGGGAGGGGCAGCAGGAGAGGGAGAAGCAGGCTCCTTACTGAGCAAGGATCCCAACTTGGGGCTAGACCCCAAGCCTCCAGGATCATGACCTGAGCTGAAGGCAGATGCTTAACTGACTGAGCCACGCTGTGCCCCACAAAAATGGCTACTAAAATTCTTATAGCCAATAAAACTATCTTTCAAAAATGAAGACAAAATATATAACTCTAGTCTAATCATGTGTAAAACATCCGATTAATTCCAATAGGACATCCCCTGGCACACCTGATGATTACTTCCCCAAACTGTCATGGTCATCAAAAACAAACAAATAAAAGTCTGATAAATAGTCACCACTAAGAGGAGCCCAAGGAGACATGAAAATTTATGTAATCCAATATCCTGAATGGGATTCTGGGACAGACAGAACATTTGGTTAAAAACTAAGAAAATCTTCATAAATTATGAATTTAGTCAATAGCTATATAGATGATGTATATTAATATTGGTTTATTAATTGTAGCAAATATACTAATGTATGACATTAACAAAACAAACAGAAAAACATAAAGGCAGAATGAATCCATTCCCAGATGAAACCAATAGCGCTCACTGCTAGCAGACACATTGCATGAAAAATGAAAAAGGAAGTACTAGTGAATGAAATCAAGTAGCACCAGAGAGCAATTGAAAATCTATGTATAAAAACAAACAAAAAGAACAAGTAACAAAAATTATGTCCATACAAATGTGTTATAACATACCTGCATACGGATGTTTATAACAGCTTTATTGATAATTACCAAAACTCAAAAGCAACAAATATGTCCTTCAGTGGGTATATGGATAAAAAAAAATCCTCTACATCTATACATGGAATATCATTCAGTGGTAAGAAAACAAACAAACAAAAAATACTATCAAGCCATGGAAAGACATGGAGGAAATATAAAAGCATATTACTAAGTTCAACAAGTTAGTGTGAAAGGCTATATACTATATGGTTCCATTTATATGACATTCTGGAAAAACCAAAATTATGGAGACAGTAAAAAGATCAGTGATTTCCAGGTGTTGGTGGCAGAGAAATGACTAGATAAACACAAAATTTTTAGGGCAGTGAAAATACCATTATGATAACATAATGATGAATACATGTTATTATGCATTTTCCTATACCCATAAAATGTACAACACCAAGAGTGAACTATAATGTAAACTATGGAATTTGGTTTATCAATTGTAACAAATATACCACTCTGGTGAGGAATAGTGATAAAAGGGGAATCTGTACATTTTGGGGAGAGGTTGGTAGGTATATGGGAAATCTCTGTAACTTCCCCTCAGTTTTAAAAGTGAACCAAAAACTGCTCTAAAAAATGAAGTCTTAGTAAAAATAAATAAATGAAATCATACACACTCACTTATGAGATACAACTAAAGCAGTGCTTAGCGGAAACTGAAAAGCTCTAAATGCCTGTAATAAAAAGAAGGGAGAACGACAATCAATAATTTAACTTTCTACCACAAGACACTGAAAAAGCAGAGGAAACTATACCTAACACAGCAGAAAGAAGTCAATAATAAAGAATAGAGTGAAAATTAATAAAGTAGAGAATTAAGAAAACACAGTGGGGAAAATCAACAAAAATCAAAAGTTGTTTCTTTGAAAAGAACAACAAAATTGACGAAGCTTCAGCTAGACTCTCCAGAAAGGGTGGGGGTTAAGGGGGACTCAAATGACTAAAGAAAAGGGGAATTAATACCTAATTTAAGGAAATAAAATTTAAATTGTATTTAAAAATAATAAAGGAATGTCATGAACAAAGTTACCAAAAAAATGGAACAATTAGTTAAAAAAAATCCCTAGAAAGATGCAAATGATCAATTTGATTCAAGAACTAATACAAAACATAAGTACTCTTGTAACAAGTACAGAGGTTTTAAATCCTCAGAAAAAACAACAACAAAAAAAGAAGCCCAGACTCAGATGGTGTTACAAGCGAGTTCCACCAAATATGTAAAGAATTAATAACTTCTTCCAAGAAAAAAAAATAGAAAAAAAGGCAAAATTTCTCACCTTATTTGATGACTGCAATCTTATTCTCAGGACAAAGACATTATTATAAGAAAAAAAAAAACAACTACAGATCAATATCTGCCATCAGTATAGAGGAAAAAGTCCTCAACAAAGTATTAGCAAACCGAATCCAGCAACAAACAAATTACAACATTAGGAAGGTGAAAAGGCAATCCACAGCATAGAAAACATATTTGGATATGTAACTGATAAAGGACTTGTATCTAAAGAATATAAGACAAATTTTGATCAATAATAATAGGATACATAACGCAATCATAAAAAAAATGGGCAAAGGACTTGAATAGACATTTCTCCAAAGAAGATTTACAAACAACAATAAATACATAAAAAAATGTTGAACGTCACTAGCCATAATGGAAATGCAAATCGAAGTGATAATGAGATACCACTTCACATTTACTGGGATGTCTACAATAACTTAAAAAGATAGAAACAAGCAAGTCTTGTTGATGATGTGGAGAAATTGGAATCCTCTTACGCTACCGATGGAGATTTAAATGGTACGGTCATGTTGAAAAACAGTCTGTCCATTCATTGAAAGCTTAAGCACAGAGTTATCATTGGACCAAACAATTTCACTCTTAAGTGTGTATATAACCAAAAGACATGAAAACACGTAGACACAAAACTTGTATATGTATATTGTATTAGTTTTCTAAGGCTGCTATAACAAATACCACAAACCAGCTGACTTAACAAATAGAAATTTATTTTCTTACAAGTCTGGAAGCTAGAAATCTGAGAGCAAGGTATAAGTCAGATTGTTTCTGAAGCCCCTCTCCTTGGCTCGTAGCTGATCATCTTCTTTGGGAGTTTTCATATAGTATTGCAAATCCCTCTGCATTGTCTGTGTCCCAATCTTCTCTTCTCGCAAGGACACCAGTAGCCCACCCTAAGGATGCTATTTTAACATATTTACTTCTTTATAGGCCCTATAGCCAAATGCAGTCACATTCTGAGATACTGGGTGCTAGGGCTTCAACATATGAATTGGGGGGCACAATTCAACTCATAGCAAATATTCATAGTAGCCTTATTCATAGTAGCCAAAAGTGGAACAATCCAAGGGTCCAACAACTGATAAATGGATAAATAAAAAAGTGGTATATCCATACAATGGGATATTATTTGGCAATAAAAATGAATGAAAAACTGATGCATGTTACAACATGGATGAACACTGAAAACTTCATGCTTAGTGAAAGGAGAAGTCACAAATCTTCATATTACCTAATTTCATTTTTATGAGATGTCCAGAATATGATTGCCTATGACTGGGGGTCAGTTTGGAGGAAATGAGGAGTGGATGATTAATAATTACAGGGTTTTGTTTTGGTTTGAAGAAAATATTTTAAAATCAATTATGGTAATGTTTGCACAACTCTGTAAATATACTAAAAACTACAGAATTGCACACTTTAAGTTAGCGATACTTGTGGTATGTGAATTTTATTTTAATAAAGTTGTGTATATTAAAACAAAAAGAAAGCTGATAGAATGACCAAGGATATCTGAGTAACAGAGAGTGATAGACAGTTAAGTTTAAGTCCAAATAGATTTCTAGCAGGGAATAAGAAATTAAATGTGATCAAAGCAATATTTTAAGAACGAGAGGTGAAGAAATTTCCAAAACAAATGACAACACCAACAGAAAGACTTCATAAGGCCAACAAATCCCACATTGAACGCGATAAAAAGAAAACCATAACTAGACATCATTAGTTTCAGCATAATGAAACCGCAGTTACCAAAGACAAGAACATTTTGGATAAAGTTAGAGGAGGGAAAAATACAGATTATTTTGAAGCCATGATATTCAACTTTTAATGGTTTTGTATAATACGCAAGCTTTTAGTCGTTGAGAAAACCCCGACCCAAAAGACATGAATAACTTTTCCAGTGTCTCACAGGCATCCAAGTTTTTAAGCACAGTTCACAATTACAGTATTTTCATTCAGTTATCCATCTATCATAACTCATTTCCTCAAAAGTTATTTCTTGAATAAAAAACATGAAGTGAAAATTCAAATACATGGCTGATTTATTCAGTCTGAGTGATAAGTACTGATTACTATGGTAGTTATTTTCCTGTTCTTCCATGTGAAATGGGATGTTTTCAAAGTATGGGCCCAGTTCATGCTTTCCAAACCATTTGTTCAAATATTGAATGCTCATGGTAGCACTAGGAATTTTCTGGGTGTACCTATTTACCTTTTCCTGGAAGTATCTTTTCTACTTCCATTTCTTTTAGCAATAAAAAGGAAAGAATAATTCACCTGTGTATCTCTTCATAATGTAAGGTAGAAACAAATTAAGTATTGAGATCCAAATAGTTATGCTTATTATTGACAAAGCACTTTTGTTGATTTACCATATTCTTCCTGTGTGAATGAGGTCCCTTTAAATTATTCTCAATCTAGGGGCTCCTGGGTGGCTCAGTCAGTTAAGCGTTTGCCTTTGGCTCAGGTTGTGATCCCAAGGTCCTGGGATTGGCCCCATGTAGGGCTCCCTGCTCAGCGGGGAGTCTGTGCTCTCCCACTCCCTCCTGCTTGTGCTCTGTCAAATAAACAAACAAACAAATAAATAAATAATCTTTAAAAAATAAACTATTCTAAACCTAAATATTACTGAAATGCACCATTTATTAATACACCAGTGTCACATAGATCAACCTTCCACCTTATATAACTTCCTGATGGGCTTTGGAATGTGGGATGAAAAGATGTCTAATAGAAATACTCTCTCAGGCTAACAGAAATGAATGTTTCTGGTCTAGGGCTTCCCCATTCTAATTTTCATTTCTGTTCTTTCATACTCATCAGAGCAAACCATAATTAAAAGAACAACAGACAGTTAATAGAGGCTGCCGTTTCTATGAGGATACTAAGCTATGGGCCTTACTTGACAATTACTGGAAAAGCAAATACAAAAGACTGGTCTAGATAATTTCCCAAGTTGAATAAAGAAAACAAAAAGAAATAAAAGGGAAATGTACAAATTACCTCTCACCAGAATTCTCTAGAACATGCTAATTTTTTAGCCTACTATTTATTCTACTTGGCATGACCTCCACTATGACAAAAATGTCTTCTCCATGCTTTCAAATTATTTGGAACATCAGTGGCTAATAATAATAGCAGGCATGGCTATTAGAATATATATCAAGGTTGATTAGGGTTTCAACAAAATTTTCTTTTTCTTAATGATACAGCCTTTCACATGTCATTTAAGAGAACTGGTTTTGATAATAGCAAGGATGTGGAAAAAATTGCAATTTACTGTATATCTATCAATAATTTCAAATCATAAAATTCAGTCACAGTAAATCTTTTTATATTCATATTTTAGTCTCCCACAATTTGATGTGATGTGTTGGTTAACTATATCTCTTCTTTGAACAAATATAAAAAGTGTTTTAATGCACTTGATTTAAAATTGTCAAATGAGAAAAATGAACCTCTCAATAAGACACAAAATAATATTTAGGCTGTAGCTAAGGGTAGTAAAATTCAGCAGTCACTGGCTAAAGACAAAAACAATTAGAATAAGGAAGACACTCAATATTTTTTACATCAAAGTCACCTGGCTATATATGTAAGTCTCCCAACTTTGGTGGACTAGTAAGACTTTCGTTTATTTGTTTGTTTGTTTTTAACAGAAAGAAATATTACACCAGATAATCAGGGGGATGATACTTGCCTGTGTCTCTCACTGTGAATAGAAGCTCCCAGCTGCTATAGATCTCAGAGGTGGGTAAGATGGAGCTGCCTTCTAGTGAACTACCTTATTTCTTTGGGAGATGGGCATCTTCTAACTTCTTACATGGAGGAAAAGTGGAGAAGGAACATGGAGTGGGGGGAAGTGAGATAGGGAGGGTCTGCAATTCTGATACCTACTTCAGTTTTTCAAGCACCTGCCTACCTTTCATAAAGGTGGCTCCTTTTTGGTAGATCGCTCTTTTCTTTGCTTTCTACCTCGCATACTTCTCAGCCCAGAGGCCAATTTAAGTATCACTTATTCAGAGATGTCTTTTTATGACACAGGACATAGTTTCCACTCACACCACATTCATATTATATTAATCAATTATGACCCTTAATGTTAGTTATAATACTAGGTAAGTTTACATTGGCATATATGATTATTTGTTTTAATGTATGCTTCCTACACTTAAGTGCCTGTGTTGTTCACTGGTAGGTTCCAAGATGTAACACGGTGCTCTGCACATAGGCAATAAATAAATAGTTGTTCTTTTTTTCCTCAAATATTTTTGGGCATTTACTATGAGCAAAGCCTTATGTCTGTGTTGCACCCACGAAGGGTATAAAGATGTATAATGCTATGTTCTTGCCTGTAAAGATCATTTAATTTAGAATGTGATATTATATAAATTGCCATTAAACAAAGCAAGAATTGAAGTCACAGAAGAGGTAGAGATCAAGAACTTGAACTGAAACAAAGGTCACAGTCATTGGAATATTTTCCTTGAGGGATTTTAAGGACCCTGATTAACTAACTGCTCTTTGTCCTAGGGTGAGCAGGTACCTCTCTCGGAAAAAGGCGAGTAATGAGTCAGTAGACACATCTCTGTATCTGAGCAACCACCTTCCCTCCCACAGGCTTCTCTCAAAAAATCCAAATTATTTTTTTAAATCTTCTGATATCAGTCCTTCCCTGCCTTTTTAGCAGAGCTAATAAAGTTCAAGCATGTTTAGGAGAGAATAGGGAAGTATCACAGAGAAAGCTGTAAGGCAATTTGAAGATTCTAATCACAATGCAGTCTAGACTTCACAATGACACAGAAGTCATGAGGCAGTGTTAACTTCCACTGCCTGGACTTAATAATTAGAAGATGTTTAACTACCAAACTAAGTTCTACATTTCAAGGCTCCAAATACATGCTTGTCACTATTTCATCCACTTATAAGTCTATTTGTAAAACATAACATTTACAAAATAAGAGTGCTTAATACTGACATACAAGAATGTTTAAATATGACTTCTACTAAAGAACTATAGCCTGGGAAAGAGAGGTATATAACAACTAAATACAATATTATGTCTACTAATATAGAGCTAATTTTCAAAATCTAAGTCTGTACATATTTTGTTAGATTTACACCTAAGTATTTTATTATTTGAACTATTTTAAATAATATTGCATTTTAAATTTCAGTTTTCATATGCTTATTGTGAGTATATAGAAATACAATTGAGCGTTACATGTTGATCTTATATAGTACACTGTTTCTTTGCTGAACTAAATTATTAGTTCGAGGAGTTTTTGTGGTTGTTGCTATTGTTTTTAGATTCTTGAGATATTCTGTGAAGATTGTTATGTCATCTGCAATAGAGAAACTGTCATTTTTTCCTCTCTGATCTATGCACATTTTGTTTCCTTTTCTTGTCTTATTGTTCTATCTAAGACCTCCAATATGATGTCAAATACCCGTGGTGAGAGTGGACATCCTTGCTTTGTTTCTAATCTTCAGGATAAAACATTCAGTCTTCCATTATTAAACATTATATTAGCTGTAGGTTATTTGCAGATGTTCCTTTTTAAATTGAAGAAGTTCTTCTCTATTTCTAGTGGCCTGAGACCAAGTCCAACTTGGTCATGATATAAAATTATTTTTTTATTATGTATTGCTGAACTATATTTGGTGATATTTTCTTAAGAATTTTTGATTCATATTCATGTGGGATATGTGGGGTTTGTTTTGCTGGGTTTTTTTTTTTCTTTTTGTATCAATTTTCTCTGGTTTTGGTGTCAAGGTAATAACAAAAGTTCTCATAAAATGACTTGGGAAATAGACTTTGCTCCACTATTTCCTGGAAGAGATGGTATAGTATTGACAATTCTTTCTTAAACATTTGATAGAATTCTACAGTAAAAACATTTAAGCCTAGAGATTTCCTTTTCATGAGATTTTCAATTGAACATAAGGGAAGGGAAGGAAAAATAAAATAAGATGAAAATTGAGAGAGGGCAAACCATAAGAGATGCTGAACTCTAGGAAACAAACTGAGGATTGCTGGAGGGGAGGTGAGTAGGGGGAAGGGATAATTGGGTGATGGGCATCAAGGAGGGCACTTGATGTAATGAGCACTGGGTGTTATATGCGGCTGATGAATCATTAAGTTCTACCTCTGAAACTAATCAAAAAAAAGAAGAAAAAAGGATATATGCATATATTTGCATAAAGCAGCTGGAAAGATGAACAAGAAAGCAATTTAAATGATCCCCTGCAGAAGAAAGAGAAATGGGATGGATGAAGCAGAGAGGAGGATCTTTGTGTTTGTCTATTTTTGTTTTTTTGAGAAGGCGGAGGGGCAAAGGGAGAGGGAGAGAGAGAAACTTAAGCAGGCTCCATGCCCAGCACAGAGCCCAACACGGGACTCCCATCTCACAACCCTGAGGTCATGATCTGAGCCAAAATCAAGAGTCGGACAGTTAAATGACTGAGCCACCAGGCCCCTGTGTTTGTCTTTTTAAATAGTTGTGACTTTTGGATCATAATAAATATTGAGAAATGTAAAAAGAATTCAATTTCCTTCACCTGAAACTAATATTACACTGTATGTTAACTAACTGGAATTTAAATAATAACTTAAAAGAAAGAAAAAGAAAAAAAGAAAATTCAATTCTCTTAACAATTATAGAACTATTCAAATTATCTATTTTAACCATGGGGTGGCACTTTGTGGTTTTTGATGATTAGATCCATTTCATCTAAGTTGTCAAATTTATGTGTGTAGAGTTGTTCGTAGTAGTACCTTATAATCCTTTTGACTTCTGTAGAGTCTTTAATGATACCCAGTTAATTCCTGATATTAGTAATTTTTGTCTACTCTCTCTCTCTTTCTTTTTGGTCAGTCTCAATTTTAATTGCTTAAGTATGTATGTATGTATGTATGCATTATAGTAATAACACTTAACATGAGATTTAGCCTCTTACCAAAATTTTAAGTGCACAATACAGCATTAACTATAGGCACAATGTCATGTAGCAGATCTTTAGAACTTACTCATATTGCATAATCATTGAACATAACTTCCCATTGCTCCCTCCCTCTATGCCCTGGCTACCATTATTCTATTCTCTGTTTCTATGAGTTTGACTAATTTATAAGAGGAATCACACAGTATTTGTTGTTCTGTAACTGGTTTATTTCATTTAGTATGATGTCCTTCAGGTTCATCCAAGTTGGTGCATATGGCAGGATTTCTGTTTGTTTCAAGGCTGAGTGATATTGTTTTGTGTATATATACCACATTTTCCTTATCTATTCACCTACTGATGGACATTCTGGTTCCTTCCATATATTGGTTATTGTGGATAATGCCTGGGAATGCAGCATGGGAATGCAGATATCTCTTCAAGATGCTGATTTCAGTTTTTTTTTTTTAAATAAATACCCCAAAGTGGGATTACTAGATCATATGGTAGTTCTATTTTTAATTTTTGAAGAGCCTCCATACTGTTTTCAACAACAGCTACACCATTTTACATTCCTAGCAATAGTATACAAGGGTTCTAATTTCTCCACATTCTCTCCAATGCTTGTTTTGTTTTGTTTTTAATACTAGCCATTATAACAGGTAAGAAGTAATATCTCATCGTGGTTTTGATTTGCATTCCCTTGATTATGAGTGATGCTGACCACCCTTCATATACCTATTGGTCATTTATATGTCTTCTTTTGAGAAATATTTTTGTTCAAGTTCTCCATCCACTTTTAAAATTGGATTGTTTTTCTACTATTGAGCTCTAAGAGCTTCTTATATATTTTGGATATTAACACCTTATCAGATATATAGTTTACAAATATTTTCTCCCATTACATAGGATGCCTTTTCACTCTGTTGATTGTTCTCTTTGCTGTACAGAAGTTTTTTAGTTTGAGGTAGTCCCATTTGTCTATGTTTGTTTTTGTTGTTTGTGCTTTTGGTGTCATATTCAAGAAATAATTGCCAAGACCAATGTCATGAAGTTTTCCACCTATGTTTTCTTCAAGGAGTTTCATAGTTTCAAGTTTCATGTGTAAGTCCTTCATTCATTTTGATTGTTTCTTTGTGTATTGCATGAAATAAGGATCCAATTTCATTCTTTTACATATTAATATCCATTTTTCTCAACACTGTCTTTTCCCCATTGTGTATGCAATTAACCTTATATACTTATCCTGTCCTTATTGTGTATTCTGGGTACCTCTGTTGAAGATTATTGAACATATCTATGTAGGTTAATTTCTGAGCTAGATCCTTTGTCACTAGTCTGTTTCTCTTTACATTGGAAACCACTATACATGTATACTAGGATTGAATAACTAATTAAATGGATGGTGGATAGTGGTAGCCGGCTTTTTTATCATTGGAGTGGAATTCACATGTAAGCAAGGATGGAAGCAAGAATGAGTCATATGTTAATGATTTGGAGTTAGAGACATCAGTAAAAAATTATGTTTTGTTTATTATAGAGATAATTAAACATAGAAATATTCATAAATATTTGTATATACACAGATTAGTATAAACACATATATTTCTTTTCTCTGCTCACTGAAAAAGCTGAAAAGGAATGGGCCCAGAAGCCAACTGAAAGAGCTTCCAATGGCCAAATCTTGAACAATTTGAGCAACAAAATAATAAGGTAGTATTGTATCATAATCCAAAGTAAAAAAAATCAATATTCATATTGATATAAATCAATGATTTAATAAATAAATTAATAAAAGAGACAAATCTCACTTGCAGGAGAATTCAAAATAATTTATGTAGATAGTCTGGTAGGCTCTACTCTTTATGTCTCAGTTTTGCATACAACATTTCTTCCCAAGTCTAGAGTATGGAAAAGGAGAGGAGTAACCTTACAGTGGAGATACCAAACACGACCCCCACCAATTAATTAAAGTCAATACCAAAGGCAATAAATCATGTATATAGTAGGTATTCTTGTGACAATGTGATGCAAATGGCACTTTACCTCTGTGACCTTCCTCTCAGAAAGTCACAGCACCAGTCTGAGAAAAACATGAGGCAGAATCCAATAGAGGGGAATCCTACAAAACATTTGACCAGATTGAGGTTAAGATGGCGGAGGAGTAGGGGACACCTTTTTCAGCCGGTCCCCTGAGTTGAGCTGGATAGGTACCAGACCAGCAGGAATATCCACGGAATCAGCCTGAGACGCAGGAAGATACATCTGGATCTCTACAAATGAACATCTCCAGCGCTGAGTATCGAGGTACGAAGCGGGGAGCCGTGAAACCGCGCACAGATATTGGAAGCTAAACAGAAGGGGGAGGGAGCCGCCGTGTCAGGCCGCCGGGAAGCGGTAGCCACCTGCAAGGGGGAGTGGACAGAAAGCGGACCCGCACGCTTGAGACAGCAGGCTGAGAAAGGAGCTCCGGGAGCGCACGCGGGGCGGTTGGTGGTTGGCGGGCCACCTGCACGGGGGAGCAGGCGGACTCGCGGACGGCACCCGCGAGACAACAGACTT